>NW_024104859.1:144497-148415 GCF_003945595.2 Pipra filicauda | reverse complement strand
ATTAAATGCATCTCTTCTTTTATGATTTTCCCCCTTTTTTAAGGATTATGGGAAAATTGGAGCTTAAATCACCTGGCATTTGGTACAAGGGAGGAGTTTTCCTCAGTAGAATCCTGGAATCATTCAGGTTGGAAAAGCCCTCCGAGACCATCTGGTCCAAACATTCCCCCAGCACTGCCAAGGCCACTGATCCATGTCCCCAGGTGCCACATCCACAGGGATTTTTAGATCCCTCCAGGGATGGGGATTCCCCCCGTACCCTGGGCAGCTGTGCCAGGGCTGGACAACCCTTTCCATGAAGAAATTTTCCCTATTATCCAATCTAAACCTTCCCTGGTGCAACTTGAGGCCGTTTCCTCTCCTCCTGTCCCTTGTTCCCTGGGAGCAGAGTCCGACTCTCCCCGGCTCCAACCTCTTTTCCCTATTTAACTGGGCTCTGGATAACTTCATGTACTTGAAACTATTAGGACCTTCCTAACCAGTAGTGGGAAACAAACTTATCCACAGTGTGTGCTTTGCCATTTTCCAGAAGGATATTTTGGAAGTACTTCCCCCCCCAACCCTCCTATTTTATTCAGGGGTGGTTTTATAACCCAGGTGTGCATTTGGACATTCAAGCACCACTGTGTCATTTATCTAAGAACATTTATTTCAAATCTAGTCTAAGCATTTATTTAAAAAGAAGTGACTTAAGTCAAGTTCTGTAGTTTCTTTGATATTCATCCAAAACAGTCTAAGAGGTTTCTTCCAGTAGAACAATTCTCATGGAAGTCTGAGCTGAATCTCATTCTAGAAATGAGGGAAAATTCCAATATTTGAATTCTTCCCTCTCTCTTTCCAAACCCTTTAGTACAAGAAAAATTAGTCTTTGCTGATGCAGTAAATTAATTAATGAATGTCCTGTGCCTTTGCAGGTAAATTGTTGCCAGCATTTGAGGTGGTGCCAACGGGTTTTGACTCCGACACTTCCGCTCTCAGCATTTCCATTCCCGTGGAGTCGGAGGTTGGCTCTGATGTTCTGTCACCCCGGGAACTCTCTCCCAGCTTCCCAAAATTGTTTGGAGACAACCCAGCGAGCCAGTGCAGTGTGTCATGCCACCAGCTGGAGGTGGATGCTCCGATTTCCACGCAGGATCCAGAGTGTCCTGCTGTCTCCAGACTCGTTGGAGCGAAGCAGGATCCACCCGACTGCTCTTCTGACACGGAGAGTCCCCTCCTTGTTCCCACCAGCGTTCAGGATCTTGCTAAAAATGAGTCCAAAATTTTGGACAGCAGCCTGCAGAGATGGGCTGCTGGTGTTTTGGCTGGAGTTCAAGATGGAATGGAAGCTGACAGAGGATCCCAGACCTCCAGTGTGGGAAGTGAGAGACATAAGGAGCAAGGAGGTGATTCTTTGCTGGGGTCGGGTGTGTTGAGGGACATCCAGGAGCTCCTGGCAAAGGCAGAGGATTTGAGTGCCAGGTGGTGTCCTCCTGCCTTTTCCATGGCCTCTTGTAGAGAAACTGGGGAGTCTTCCCTGGTGCTGCTGAGACAGGAGGAGGATCCCAAAGATCCCAGGTCGGCGAAGGACAGAACCCCTCAGTTCCAGAAGAGACCGTCGTGGGATGAGGCTGCGACCCGGCGAAGTGTGCGAGAAGAAGGGTTGGGAATAAACCCTTGGAATTCTGACACGTGCAACTTCAGATGGGAGAACTCTTTGGACGTCAACTTGCGCCGCAGCGAAGGGACGAAGGAAATATCCCAGGAGTTCAGGGCGGGAAAATCGGCGGGAAGGTCGGAGCCGGAGGGTTGTAGCAGCGTCACCACGGACAGGAACCAACGTGCCCTGGTGGGCCTGGCACAGAGCAGTGCCAGCAGTGAGGGCAGCACCGGGGCAGCCTCAGAGCTGGGCAATCCTCCTTCCTCAGAGCCCCCTGGAAGCATCACTGATATCCCAGGAGCCTTCCAGAGCACGTCTCAAGCTGGTGGAGCTGGAAGCAAAGCCGGCGGCGCCCGGGGGAGCGACGAGAGCAGCAGCGGAGATTCCCTGGCTGCCCGTGTCAGGAACCTCCTGGGGAATCCTCCCCCCTCATCGGAGCATCCCTGTGGCACAGGAGGATTCCAGAGCATCCTGAGTGGAGCTGGTGGTGCCAGGATCAAGGGAGGAGGGCTGGGGGGCAGCGGCAGCAGCAGCAGTGGGGATTCCCTGGCTGCCCGTGTCCGGACCCTCCTGAGGAGTGGATCCCCTGGGATAGAGGCAACCCGAATCCTCAGGAACGCAGAGGAGCAGGAGAGGAAAATCCGAGGTGAGAAAACGTCTCTGTTGTGTTTTATTTATTGTATTTTATTATTAAAATGACAGATCTTTATTTAGGTTCATGTTTAAGGGGTCGCTTTGATGTGGGTATGAGGGGATCTGTGTCTGCTCCCCTGATTTTAGAGGGGATTATATCATATTATAACAATCAACTTTAATAGGACAGGGCTTAAATGATGGATATTTTTTAGTACTCCTGTGTAAAATGGGGTAGAATTGGGCTTTTCCACTCGGAAAACCTTTTGCCTGACATTGATATTTTATCCACATAGTTATTAGCTCAAGAATTCGGGATGGGATTGTGTGAGTGAGTTTTGATTTATGGCTGAGACCACAGGAGGAAGATCCTGGATCCATCTCTCCAAAGAAATGTTCCAAAATCCCATTGTATTCCTGGTCATTTACATTGTAGTTACAAATACATTTACACTGTATTCCTGGTCACTCCAGGAACTCTGGAATTCCACAGTGGGGCTTTGTTCCCTCGGTCGTGGTACCTAGAAATGATTTTAAGTTATCAAACTGTTCTCATTCCACAAAACTGGAAAGGAAAACTCTTCCTGGTTTGTTTTGTTTTGACAGCCTGGGTGAAGCTGAGACTGGCCAGCAGATCCCAGGAATCTGTGCCAGACTGGGATGAGGAGACCCAGCAAAGAATCAAGGAAATCAAGGCAGAGCTGCTCCTGAGGGCCAAGAAATCCGTGCAGGCCAAGGTACAAAAAAGCTTTTCCACATCTTCCTGTGAGGGTTTTTTATTTGTTTTCCCCAAGTAGGAGTTGGAATCTTGAGGGAGGAGCTGTCTGGGATGTGGGGAGGGGACACAGAGCCGAGGATGTTCCAAAGGAAGGTCTGGAGGGCACAGATGTGTTGGGAAAATTCGTGTTATTGTGACAAAGTTCCTGCAGATTCTGCTCCTCCAGTGGCTCGAGGAACTCTTTTCCCAAAATATTTATGCAGGTGCTGGTTGTGCCTTGGAAACTCCTCCTCCAGGGAAGGAGCTCCCTGGACAATGGAATATCCTCTGGGCCAGGGGAGTTTTTGTTGTCTTAATTCCTGTGAGATCCTTGGTTTTCAAAGGATCTTCAGGGAAGCAGGGAGGGAATTATTCCTGCTCTGTGTTGTTCAGAGGGAAGGGGCTTTTCCAGTTCCTGTTGGAATCCAAACTCCTTCAAGGTAAGGAAAATTCTGGAATGGTAATCACTGGATGTTCTTAAAAGCTTGGGAAGTATCTGTAGGATAATCCAATGCTGATTTGGGGCAGGGCAAACTGAGCTTTCAGTCTCTTGCAGCTCTGTTTTCCTGGGAAAACCTGCCATGGAATTGTCATGTTTTGTGTATCTCCTTGGCAACATTTCTAGTTCATATATTAACATAAATATCCAGACTGGAATTTTTCTAACCAGGAGTATTTTACCTTCTTTTTTCCCCCCTTTAAATATCCTTTTTTTTTTTTTGGCAATGTCCAGTGTGATTATGGAAATCCCAGGATTTCCAGGGACTGGGGTTTCAGACGAGTGTCCTGAGCTTTAGGAAGAACTTCTTTTCTTTTTTTCCCTTTCTTTTTTCCCTTTCTTTTTTCCCTTTTTTCCCTTTCTTTTTTTTCCCCTTTTTTTTTCCATTTC
>NW_024104859.1:0-144397 GCF_003945595.2 Pipra filicauda | reverse complement strand
TTTAAAAATTCAGATTTCTTAAAAAACATTTCCTAAAATTCTCGTTTCTTAGAATCCACATTTCTTAAAAAATCCACCTTTCCTAAAATCCACCTTTCCTAAAATTCGCATTTCTTAAAATTCATATTTCCTAAAGTTCACATTTCTGAAAAAATCCACCTTTCCTTAAAAAATCCACCTTTCCTTAAAAAATTCACCAAACCACAGATAAAAATCTGGAGACCTCAAACCTTTTCTTCCCTCCCTTCAACTTTCAGCTTTTGTTTGATGCCAATTTTGGCCCTCAAATGAACTTGTTGCAGTCCAATATTTCCTTTGATGTGACTCAGTGTCAGCTGGGAATTGTTTTATCCCCATTTAGAGCAGGAAAATATTCGCCACAGTTTTGCATTTCCAAGAAATCAGTTCAGCAGCACCTTGTGCTTTGATCTCAAAACCATTTTTCCTCTGCAGTGGTTTTAATTTGAGATAAAAAACGGTTTAAATTCACAGAGTGAAGGTGACTGAGGTGGGTGGGGTTTTTTTTGTTATACTTCAGATAAATATATTTTTTTCCCCTCCAAGCAAAACAACACGTGAAAAATACAGATTGTTAAAAACCATTTCACTGGAAACAAAAACAAAACAAAAAAAAATGCAGCCAGAGACAAAATAATCTCCTTTAAATTGAAATTGGAAAGTGGTGTTTAAAGTACCTGTTGGATTTCTGGAGCCAAACTGCTGCTTGAAAGAACAGAGATTAGGAGAAGATATTTTCCTTCTGTGAAACTTTTGAAGGCTGAGAAAGACAAACTGTTCCCAGCACTCCAACAAACAATTCCTTCAGCGGAATAAAATGTGTTATTTAAGGTGCTGGATGTTCTTTGGGAAAGTTCAAACTCTCGTTTTTTATGGGGCACAGCTCGAGAAATCTCTCATGTGATATTTTAGTGATATTTTAGTGTTGGAGCTTGTCTGTGAAAAGGGGAAGGAGCAGGACAGCTGAGAGTTCTTCCCTGAGATCTTTTGCTTGTTGGGATTTAAGATCTTGAGGATTTTCCTGCTTGTCTTGAGGCAGCTGAGGATCTCTGGGAGATGTTTGTGACAAACGCCTGGAAAAGGAGCTTCGTCGGGAATTCTCCAGTTCTGGCTGAGAGGAGTGTTCAGGGAGGGGACGGGGACATGTGCAGGGAAAGGGGCTGCAAATGTGTCCTCAGGAGGCTCAAAAAACATGGAATGTTTGATAGGAACAGGCTGGGAGAGCTGGGGGGGCTCCCCTGGAGAAGAGAAGGCTCCAGGGAGAGCTGAGAGCCCCTGGCAGGGCCTAAAGGGGCTCCAGGAGAGCTGGAGAGGGACTGGGGACAAGGGATGGAGGGACAGCACACAGGGAATGGCTTCCCAGTGCCAGAGGGAATATTGGGAAGGAATTCCTGGCTGGGAGGGTGGTGAGGCCCTGTCCCAGGTTGGGCAGAGAAGCTGTGGCTGCCCCTGGATCCCTGGAAGTGTCCAAGGCCAGGTTGGAGCAACCTGGGCTAGTGGAAGGTGTCCCTGGTGGAACTGGAAGGTCTTTAAGGTCCCTTGCAACCCAAACCATTCCAAGATTCCATGAAATACTCTGCTCATGCTCTTACACTTTTCTAATAACTAAAACTTGGTAGAAATGCTTGGGAATAAAAGGCAAACATGGAACCCTTGACATAGAGGGTTTTTTTCCTGAATTTCCTGCTGACTCTTCCTACAGACCTGAATTGGCCATTCATGGAAGGAGAAAGTGCCTTGGGCTTCCACAGGGGGAAAAGGAGCCCAAAGCTGTGGATTTATTAACTACAAATGCTTTGGGATTGTCCTCAGATGGGTCTTGGGAAACTAAAGAGCAACTGTGTCCTATAAACCTGTTGGTGATGGAGGGAGAGGGTGCCAAGACATTCCTGTGGATTGGAAGCTGTGAGGGTGGGGAGGCCCTGGCAGAGGTTGGGCAGAGAAACTGTGGCTGCCCCTGGATCCCTGGAAGTGTCCAAGGCCAGGTTGGAGCAACCTGGGCTGGTGGAAGGTGTCCCTGCCCATGGCAGGGGGTTGGAACAAGATGATCCTTAAGGACCCTTTCAATCCAAACCATTCCATGACTCTGTGATTTGATTGGGAGTGGGTTGAATCCCAGTGGATCTCGTTTCTGGGGTTCCTGGTTTTGCAGATCCCTCCCAAGGATTCAGGGAGGGTGTCCCCTCAGTCAGTGTCC
This sequence comes from Pipra filicauda, assembly GCF_003945595.2. Lineage (NCBI taxonomy): Eukaryota > Metazoa > Chordata > Aves > Passeriformes > Pipridae > Pipra > Pipra filicauda. Next base: position 142,182 of record NW_024104859.1, on the reverse strand, counting down.
TCTGGCATGTGGGGCTGAGGTGCTGAATAATTGCAGGAGGGTGTTTGGCTCCTGATCTGAGCTGGAGGGAAGGAGGGATGAAACTCCTATGAGGAAAGGGTGAGAGAATTGGGATTGTGGTTTGGAAGCTGTGAGGGTGGGGAGGCCCTGGCAGAGGTTTCCCAGATCCCTGGGAGTGTCCAAGGCCAGGTTGGAGGAACCTGAGCTAGTGGAAGGTGTCCCTGCTCATGGGTTTTGAGCTGCTAAGAATTAAACCTCCGAATTAAACCTCGGAATTTCCCTCCTAAATTCAGGACCCTGAATTACCCCACCTGTATTTCCTGGGTGCCAAATGCTCCCCATTGCCTTTCCCTCTTTGTGCCCCCCTTGTTTTCTTCCACTCTCTTTGCTGTATTTTTCCACTCCTTGTGCTTTCTCACTTCTTCAGGAAGTTCGAGGAGTTGTAGCTCTAAATTTGCACTGCAAACTCCTGTGGATCATATGCCACCCGGCTCATTTTTGGAAGGATGACACATAACAGGCACAATAAAACATGTGAAAGGCTCGGGGAGATGAGTTTAGAGCAACTTCTGTGCTTGCTTTCGGCTGTGGGAGTTGCTCTGTGTTACTTGAGGCCGTTGAACTGGCACGTGGTTTAGGGAAGGGATGTCTTGGGATCATCCCTGTGCTTGGAACAGCTCTGCTTCCGTGTCCTTGTGTTCTCCCACAAACCCTTCTTGTCCATCTCCAGGAAATTCAGGCAGCCAAATAAACTGATTGACAGGTTTAACATAGATCAGGGCACCAAAAAGTGGAATAATGATCCGGCCTTGGCTGGAATAGTTCGCTGCTGGAATGGCATCTGGGATGTGGAAAGGCTGGAAAATCCTGGTGTGGAATTCTTGTTTATTTAGAGGAATGTGTTTGGCTGATTTTTATTGCCAAATCCCAGCTAGTTGATGAGGATAAAAACTTCCAGGGAGCTGTGTTATTAATGGAATACACTCTTGCTGCTTCCACAGTTGTTGCAATCTCTAGGAAAAATAAATAAAGCCTAAATTTTGTTGCCTTTTTTTTTTTTTTTAAAAATGAGCTTATCTGGCCCATCTCCCTGGCAGCACATTTATCTCAGATTTGCACCTCAATGGAAGTGCTGGGATTTTAAATGACACTTAAACTGAGAAAATTGTGTCCACGCTTAAAATCCTGGAATCCTTGAGGTTGGAAAAGATCTTTAAGATCATCAAGTCCAACCATCAACCAGCACCCCCGTGTTCACCACTAAACCATGTCCTCAAGTGCCACACCCACATGGTTTTGGAAGACTTCCAGGGATGGGAACTCCACCACATCCCTGTTCCAGTGCTTGATAACCCTTTCCATGAAGAAATTTTTCCTAATATCCAAACTAAACCTTCTCTGGTGGAAGTGGAGGCCACTTAAGAGGTTCCCTCGTGCTTCCTGGCATGGAGTGTGCAGGAGAGCGTGGAATTTTGTGTCAGGGATGGGAATAACTGTGATACCTGTTTAATTAGTGCATGTCCATGTGAGGGGAAGCTCAGTTCAGGTGGATCATTCCCTGAACTTGCTCCAGGGCAGCACCAGTTGTGGTTTTTGGATCAACACTGACATTAATAAATTGCTGTCAGTGGTAACTTCAGGTTTTCCCACATTTATTCCTGGTTTTTCTCTTTATACTCTGAGAGTGGCAGGATTTCTGCATGTCTGGGGGGTGGTTTTTTATTCCTTTTTTGGAGTGTGGCCTTTAATCTGGAGATATTTGCATTTCTTCTCTTCCAAACCTCTTCCCCTCACCCCAGGCAGGTGACGTGCTGCAGAGATCCACTGCCAGCACTTGGGAGCTTCTGTTGGAATTAGAAAAGGCTTGGAAGCAAAAGTGCTGTCCATCCCTCCCTGCTGATCCCTCCACGTGGGATTTCAGAATGGAGGGAAGCTCCACATGTGCTGCCATCCCAAAAAAACCCTCTGACCTGGGCTGGTCCCCCAACGTGGGCAGCAGGGGAGGGGGGGATTCTGCCCCTGTCTGAGGTGAGACCCCCCTGCAGAGCTGCTCCAGCCCTGGGAACAACAGCACAAGGACGTGGAGCTGCTGCAGAGAGTCCAGAGGAGGCCCCGGAGCTGCTGCCAGGGCTGGAGCCCCTCTGCTCTGGAGCCAGGCTGGGAGAGCTGGGGGGTTCCCCTGGAGAAGAGAAGGCTCCAGGGAGAGCTGAGAGCCCCTGGCAGGGCCTGAAGGGGCTCCAGGAGAGCTGGAGAGGGACTGGGGACAAGGGATGGAGGGATGGACACAAGGAATGGCTTCCCAGTGCCAGAGGGCAGGGATAGATGGGGTATTGGGAAGGAATTTTTGGCTGTGAGGGTGTTGAGGCCCTGGCCCAGGTTGGACAGAGAAGCTGTGGCTGCCCCTGGATCCCTGGAAGTGTCCAAGGCCAGGTTGGAGCACCCTGGTCTGGTGGAAGGTGTCCCTGCCCATGGCAAGGGGTGGAACTGGATGGTCTTTAAGGTCCCTTCCCACCCAAACCATTCCACGGTTCCATGTTTGTAACAACCATCAGCCAAACCCACATGAGCTGATTTGTGACTGAAATGATGATAAATGTTTAATTAGTCCCTCAGCAGATGAATTCCATCCCTTCCTGATGAGAGGCTGCATTACTGACAGCTCTCCTCTTCCTTGGAATCCTCCCATCCAGATTTTGGAGAGGGTGGGAAGTTTTCCACACAACCTCTGTGAGCTGTTCTCTGTTTTCCAGGATCCCTGGGTTTGTGGTTTGGGAGCTGCCTCTGAGTGTCTCCATAACCAGGATCAGGACACAGAGCGTTTCAAAGCTCCAAGATTCCCACGTGTCAGACCCCTCCAGCCCACCAGGACTCGGGAGCTTTCAGAGCCCAGCTCAGGACAAGCTGTGCTGTTCCATAGATCCCATCCCTCCGATCGCTGCCTGCTGAGGGACATGCAGCTGAAATCCTGGAATGCTGCTCCTGGAATGCCTGTGTGCAACCAACACCCAACAGCCGCCCCAGGCCATTCCCACAGCGTGGCTGAACTTTACCCACCACTGGAATGGGATCCCTGTGCAACGGGGTCTGATGTACAAACAGAATTCCTTGTGCCAGCTCCAGAGGTGCTGCCGGCGGAGAAGAGCTCGGAAGGGATGGGAAAGCCGATCACTTCCATCACCTTCTCATCCCAGAGACGCCTCCAGTCCCCACTGGGTTCCCAGGCACTGGGCAGCAGCCTCTCCAGGGATGGGTTTGATGGGATCACACCTTTGGATGTCGACTCTGCTGCCACTGAGGAACAGAGCCATGACACACAGCACTGGGAAAGATCCAGCACTTGTCCTGCAAGTCCAGTGCTGGCTGGCTCCATCTTCCAGGAGGTTAATCCTGCAGATCAAGGCAGGGTTCATCCCATCTCTGCTGACAGGGACAGAGCTGGAGTTTATCAGGACACAGACTCTTCGTCAGCTCAGGATTCTGGGAGTGTCCATGCTGGGAAAAGACAGACTCCCAGTGCAGAAAAATGTGATTTTTTGGCCCAGGATGTGGGTGAGTTGGGCAGGCAGAGGGACATGGGGTTCAATCAGGAAAGAAATCCGTTCATTGAACCCCATTCCCTGAGCTCTTCCCAGCAGGAGAAGAGCAGCTCTGGCCACATCCAGCTCAGTGAGAGCTTGGAAAGTTCAACTCCAGCAGAACAAATGGATTTGCTCCAGGGTCGGAGCGAGCTGGGAGAAGAGAGGAAAAGTCCTGCTGAACCACCTCTCATTCCAACAGAGGTTGGGAGGGAGCAAGTGGAGGCATCTCACCATTCACCCCCAGAGGTTTTATCTGCCGCATCTGCAGCTCTCCCTTCACCAACCAAGAAATTCCTGTCCTGTGTCCACATCACCCTCTCCTCCAAGGTCCGTCACGTGGAGCTGCCGAACGTGGAAAACGGGATGAAAGTGGGGGATAAACCCGAAGTTCAGACTCAGTTGAAAGCTCCAGAAGATTTAAGAGAAGCTGCTCCCGAATTACCACCCTCTGACCTTATTCCACAAGGTCCAAGATCACCTTTCCCAGTGGCCTCAGCAGATCCCAGCCGGGTGTTTTCCTCTGGGCGAGAGCTGGTGCAGCAAAGCAGTGAGAGACCTCAAGTCCCTGCTCTGGGGTCAGGGGGGTTTATTCCCAAGGATCTCTCCAGCTCTGTGCTTCCTGCAAAACCTGGGAGGAGGACTTCAGAGGCTGCCACTCAGATCACCACAGAAGGTCCTGAAAAAACCACCTTTTCAGCAGAAATTTATGTTCATCCCCAAGAGGGTGAAGGTGCTGCCCAGAAACCGCCTGAACTTCCCAACGTTACATCCCATAACGAGATTCCCCCCTTCCCAAGGCAGCCTGGTGAGCAAATTCCTGCCTTTTTTATATATATACTTTAATCTGTTCAAGTTCAAGACATCTATAGGTATTAAAAACCAAAAATAAACTCATTTTTTGGTGGAAGTAACGTTTTTGAGATATTTTGGATATTTAAAGTCGCTCGTATGGGGGGGAAAAAACCCAACCCTTAAACTTGGGTTTTTCAGTTTTGTGGGAAGGGATTTGTATGGATAAAGTTGTGATTCAGATCAGGTTTATCTAGAACCGAGTTTAGTGTGTCCTGTAACCTCAGTTTTTTAATTAAATCTGATTTAGTGATTAAATTCTCTGACGTTTGTGTGGAGATAATTTGATTTGAATCACTGCTTGGAGTTTATCTAATAGAGATAAATCTAATTACTGGTTTGCTCTCTAGTCAAGGTAATACAAAAAATAAGAGGGAAATATGCACAGTCCTGCTTTTAATGAAAAAAAGGCAAATAATAGAATAATTTTAATAAAAAATTAATAAAATAGAAAAACATGCAGGGAACGTGGATGTTGCTCAGTGGTTTTCCACACCAGTGGGAGCTGGGACTGATGTCTCAGCACATTGATTTTATTGACTTGAGAGACAAATCCATGCTCCTTTAAATTTATTTCCTTAACCATGGATCAGCTGGGAGCTGTGTGGGTACAGGAGGTATTTTTTTAAGTCACAAATTTCATATTGAACAGGTAAGAAAGCTGGTTTTTTCGAGGTTAAGTGATGGTCAACCTCCTACCTTGGAGTGGGTATTAAATAATTCAGTTAATTAGATAATTCAATGAAATAATAGTTGCAATTTCTCCCCACAGCTCAGCCCTTGCTGGTGCCATACAAACCTTCTGGAAGCACTGGGATGTATTATGTCCCTTTCCTAAAAGGAGGAGCCAAAATGTCTCCAGTTGAGTCAGAAACCAGTGGTGGGAGCTCTCACTCAGGTACTTATTTCTCTTGGGTTTTCCATGTGCCTGTAATCCATGGATATAACCCCAAGGTGCACAATTCCTGCCTGCTTTGGTTCCCATTCCTTGGATGAAAGGGATGTTATTGCTCCATTCTGGCAGTGGAAAAAAAAACCAACAAAACTTAATATTTTAGCTTGATAATCCTTTCTTTTCCTCTGGGAATTACTGCTCAGTTTGGATTCTTCCCAATCCCTGCCAGTTCTCCCGGATCACTTGGGCATTGCAGGTTTTATTTACGAGTTGTTTTCACTCAGAGCTTTTGAAATATCCAAAGTTATTTGATCCAAATAATATTCAGAGTTCATCTTGGAGTTGTCCAGTTCCTGAATTCCTGACAGCTGGAGCCCGAGGGAGTAGATTGAGACAACATTCCAGCCACAAATCGGGATTGGGATGGTTCAGGTGTCTGTGCTCTTGATCTTTTCCAAGTTTATCTGGTGACACACGTCCAAAATGAGAGAAACAAATGTGATGCAAATCTGTTGTTTTGCAGAAATGAGGATGCCAGATATAAAAATGCCACATGCAAATGAAGCAGTGGAAGGTTCTAGGAAAGTGGAGGGCAGGATTACAAAATAAAACTTGTTTTTCCACCTCCCTGCTGCACTGGGGGTTCTCAACTCGGGAGCAGGAGCGGAAGGAATGGAGGGGAATAAATCCCACCTGCTGGGATTGACAAGGATGAGGAATCAGGGGGAGCAATTTTAGGTTTCTAACATTATGAGGCAGTGATAAAATCATGGAATTGTGGAATGGTTTGGTTTTAAAGACCACCTAATTCACCCCCTACCGTAGGCAGGGACACCTTCCACTAGCCCAGGTTGCTCCAACCTGGCCTTGGACACTTCCAGGGATCCAGGGGCAGCCACAGCACCTCTGGGAAACCTGTGCCAGGGCCTCCCCACCCTCACAGTCAGGAATTCCTTCCCAGTATCCCACCTAAATTTCCCCTTTTCCACTATGAAGCCATTCCCCCTTGGCCTGTCCCTCCATCCCTTGTCCCAAGTCTGTCTCCATCTTGTTGGCCCTTCAGGCACTGGAAGGCCCTGAAGCCTCCTCTTCTCCAGGCTTGAAAAATCCCAATTCCCTCAGCCTTTCCTCGTAGGAGAGGTGCTTAAAGGACCATCCCCTTCCACTAGCCCAGGTTGCTCCAAGCCCCACCCAACCAGGCCTTGGACACTTCCAAGGCTGGGGACTTCACAACCTCTGGGCAGTGATGTCAGGAAAGCTCTGCTGCTGCTCTCCTGAGTTCCTGTCTCGGGGGTTACACAGACCTATTCCAGTCTCCCAGTTGTTCTCCATTGCCATTCTGAGCTTGGAAAACAGACATTTACATCAGGCAGTGGAAATGGCTGGAATTTTCATGGGAGCAGGAGGGAGTCCGGACATTCCAAATCCTGTGTCTGCTTCCAAGCGGACTTGTTACAACTCATTTTTTTTCTGTTCTTCTCTAAGTACAAAAGGTAAAATCTTATCTACTTCTCAGGGAAGAATTTTGTCTCCAAAACCAATGTGAGGCAATCCCTGCTGCTGCTGTGAGTCACTAGGGATCATCATGGAATCATGGAATGGCTGGGTGGGAATGCACCTTAAAGCCCATCTCATCCCACCCCCTGCCATGGGCAGGGACACCTTCCACTATCCCAGGTTGTTCCAAGCTCCATCCAAATGGCCTTGGACACTTCCAGGGATCAGGATTGTTGGTTAGGTGTGGAATTTCTGTCTCTTGTTTTTCCAGCTTCCTGTTTTTCCTCATCACTTTTGCTCTTTCTCTGCAGGGTCCAACGATGCTCCTCCTCCAAGGTTTCTGCCCCACGTGCCTGGTTTGAGGGATGAGAATCCTCCAGGAACTGCAGCTCTCCAGCAGAAAGAAGGATCCCACAGTAAGAGGGCCAAGCCTAAGCTGGCCTGGGCTGAGGAGCAGAGGATACCCCTGGAAAATTCTGCAGGTACATCAAGTGTGGTTTTAATTTCACATCTGTTTTCATGCACGAGAAAGAAATGGGAGCTAAACAATTACGTTTCAGGATCTGTGATTTCTGATCCTGGGATGTTCCTGATGGGCTGCCAGGAAGTGCTAAATTTGACTCAGTTTTCTCTTCCTCATCTTTCTGCTTCTCCCTGACTCCCAAAATACAGGTTGCCCAGAGGGATTGTGGATTTTCCGTTCCTGGAAGTGTCCAAGGCCAGGTTGGAGCAACCTGGGCTAGTGGAAGGTTTCCCTGCCCACGGCAGGGCTGGAACTGGATGATCCTTAAGATCCCTTCCAACCCAGACCATCCCATGATTCCATGAAATACTTGACCATTAGTATTTGTCAGCAGTCCAGTGTCTCCAGAGCTTATTGGAGTGTAAAAAATGCCAGGAATTCCCTGGTAAACAAACTGAGGGATGACTCCATGTTGGGATGAGGGTTGTGTTCCTGCCCCCAGGCATCTGATGCCTTGTGATGTCCTGTCAGGAATCTCTGTCACCTTGGTGTTTGCCTGAATTTTAACTGGATTTTCTGCTCTCTGTTCCATCCTTCCATCCATTAACCTTGTTGGATGATATTCCTGAGGGATGAAGGTCAGGATTTTCCTCTGGAGTGGCCACTTCATTTGTTGGGAATGCTGACAAAATGGAATTAGGCCGAGCTGACTGGTGGGTTTGACACTTTTATCTCGTGACAGCAGCTAAAATTAGTCCTCATGGACACTGTTTTTGTACTAAACCTCATTTTTGAATGGCTGATAAAATTCCTGGAATCTGAGCAGGGATGAGGATTTTTATTCCTGGACAGAGAATTGCTGAGTGATTCCTCAAAGCAGCTCTTAATTCCTCAGGGATGATGTTTATTGCCTGGCACAGCATTTTGATTTTAAGTCTTTAATGACTTTGATCATTTTAATGCTTCTCTTCAAGGAGGGGTTTTTTCTTCAGAGCTTTCCTTTTCAGCGTGGAGGGATTTTAGTTTTTCCAAGGATAATTTTTATTTGCAGCAGAAAATTTCCAATAAGGCTGCAACACCAATAACCTGGAGAAAAATGAAAGGGGGGATGAAAATGCTCCTATAAAATTAAGTAATGTTATTTTCTGCATTTTTAATTATTAAAAAATATTTTACATTTTTATTACTTGATGGTCTAAAAGCCCAGGTAAGAAAAGAACTGTAAGGAGAAATAATATTTGATTTAGACCAACCAGTGCAGTTGGAACTTAAAACAGGTTTTCAGAAGACTTGAATGTCTTAAATCTTCCCTGAACTTCTTCAGCTGTATTTTTAGATGGTCTAATAAAAGATTACCTCAACCCACAGAGCTTGTCTAGAGCTTAAAATTATCCAAGTTATGTGTTGTTGTTTTTTTTTTTTTTTTAAATAAACTTTCTCTATATAAACTTCTTTTTATTTTTTGCCTGTTTACATTCCTTCCAGTCGGTTGGGAACTTTGCAAAAGTCCAGGAATAGCAGAATTCTGCCTGGCATTCCCAAGCCTGAGCTCATTTGTCAGGAGGATCGTGGGGGAAGCTCTTACACAAGTCCATAACCACTGACCTTGTATGGGAAGACAAATTCCAGCGATTCCAGACTTGGTGGGATTGGGAATGGGAACGTTGTCCACGATCTTGACATTGCACCAAAGTCTCTGTTGGGAAGAGAAGGGATTTTATAATTCACTCCCTTAGACAAAGAACATAAAACACCTTTTTAAACTTGATTTTTTTTAATATTTTATTAAAAATTACTTTTTTTGGAGCATAATCCTGTGTATTCCCAAAGAAACTGTGGCTACCCCATCCCTGGAAGTGTCCAAGGCCAAGTTGGAGCAACCTGGGATAGTGGAAGGTGTCCCTGCCCGTGGCAGGAGGGTTGGAATTAGATGGTCTTTAAGTTCCCTTCCAACCAAACCCATTCCATGATTCTAAATAAACCCATTTAGTTTCTAAATAAACCCATTTAAAATGTGGCTCAGGGAAATTTTCCCTTATATGGGAAAACAAATTCCAGCGATTCCAGACTTGGTGAGATTGGGAATGGGAACGTTGTCCCTGATCTTGACATTGCACCAAAGTCTCTGTTGGGAAGGGAAGGGATTTTATAATTCACTCCCTTAGACAAAGAACATAAAACACCTTTTTAAACTTGATTTTTTTTAATATTTTATTAAAAATTACTTTTTTTGGAGCATAATCCTGTGTATTCCCAAAGAAGCTGTGGCTGCCCCATCCCTGGAAGTGTCCAAGGCTGAGTTGGAGCAACCTGGGATAGTGGAAGGTGTCCCTGCCCATGGCAAGAGGGTTGGAATTAGATGGTCTTTAAGTTCCCTTCCAACCAAACCCATTCCATGATTCTAAATAAACCCATTTAGTTTCTAAATAAACCCATTTAAAATGTGGCTCAGGGAAATTTCCTGAGGTGTGATGAGATTCCTCCTTCGGATTCTCTTGGATATAATATTCTCTTGTTGAATATTTTATATTCCGTTCTATATTCTGCCATTGGAAATGATAAAAAAAATATCATTTATGTACTTTTAACAATGCTGAAACCTAATTTCTAAGTTTGTTGCACTTCAGGAATGGTTCAGTGATCCTGCTATTAATCCTTTGGATCCATTGGAAAGTTTTAGGATGAAAATCATCCCGTTTATTACTTGATTACTCCTGGTAATCTATCTGTTTCCAGATCCTGGATCTGCTTCCTGGTCACCTACAGCTCTGGGATTTAACAATCCCAGGGGTGCTGGTGTGGATTTGACTGGATATCGTTCCCAAAATATCTCTGAGCAAGGATAAATACAATTATTATTGGAATTTTCTGGCTGTTTGTCCAGTTTAAATGCTGGAATTATTTGGAATTTTTGGAATTCTTTGGGATTATTTGGTCTGGCTGAGTGTTAATGGTAAACTGCTTCAATTTAATTAGTTTTAGACTTATTTAAAACCTGAGAATTCCAGGTGAAAACTGGAATTTTAAAGGAGAGAAAAGAATTCCTTCATTGAATTTGGCCATTGCCCTTGGAAGAAGGAATAAAAATATCCTTAAAGAGGGATTTGACGTGGATTTGATGTAAAAATTCCAGAGTTTTGGGGTTCTATAATAGCCTTTAATGCTAAAAAGTTCAGGAATAAACGAGATTTCCATGTGATTCTTCGCAAAGAAACAGAGAATTCAAGTGTGATTTTTTTTTCTCTTGTAGAGCACAGAGATCATTCCAAACCTGGAAAAACCACTCATTCCACCTTCAAATCCACACGGTTCTACCTCCACCATCCCATGCCCACGTGTGACACCAGCGAGTTCTCCGAGGACAGTTCCGGAGTGGGAATTGCTCCCCCTTCCTCCAGCGGTGCCTGGAAAAAACCACACCGGCATCAACGGGTGTTCTCTGCCCATCACAGAAAAAGGGGGAAAAGGGAGTTCTTTGCACTCACTGCAGAAGCAGATGAGAGTAAAAACGAGGATCTGAGCGTTGGGAATGAGACCTCGGGGACGGAGCGAGAAGCAGAACAAGGAGCAGCTGGGAATTCTGCTTTGCCACGGAGCCAAACAACTCTCCGGGATGGGAACGTGGAGGAACCACCAAGGCACAGAACCCACTCCAGTGGGAGCTTGGATGAGCTGTGGGTTAAGTTTCTGGAGAGGCAGAGGAGGCACCAGCAGCACGGTTTGAGGAGTACCGGGGAGCTGTCCCTGGTGGAACGCCTGGATCGCCTGGCCAGGGTCCTGCAGAACCCCATCCAGCACACGCTGGTCCCGGCAGAAGCCGGGAGGAACGTTCCCGAAAGGCAGATCAAGGGAAGGGAGCAGACAAAAACAGGATTGGGAGAGAACAAGGCGTCCGGGAGCGTTGTCGGAGAAAGAGCGCGGGACGACACCGGGATGGCGGAGCTCAGGGAAAACGGGGCGGGAGACACAACCATCCTGGAGGAGCAGCAGCACCGCTGGGAATCTCCCAGCGACAATTCCTCGGAGACGAGGCTGAGCGGAGAGCACGGCACCACCACCACCACCACTTCCAGCAGCTGGGAGTGGGACACGCCGACGGAGCCGGGAAGCGCAACAGAGCGGAGCAGCTCCGTGTCCACCATCGACACGGCCAGGCTGCTCCGGGCCTTCGGGCACCACAGGGTCACCGTGTCTCCCAGGGTGTCTCCCGGGGTGTCTCCCGGGGTGTCTCCCAGGGTGTCTCCCAGGCTTTCCCAGCTCTATTCCACCATTGGCCTCCAGAAGAGCCGCTCGGAAAAGCGGGATGAGGGAAGCGGCGAAGCGGCGGGAGCGGAATATCCGAAGGTCGGCGCCGAGAGACACAGGAGGAGGAAGGAGATCCAGGTATGGATCAGTTAAACTAAAACTCGGGTTTAAATAGTCCTCTAGTCTTAGTTTATTTGGGAATCGTGTAAAAATTCCCAGAGAGTGTCGTTTGTATGGAAAGCTGCTTCTCATCCAAGGACCTCCAACAAATGTCTTTGCTTTTCCGGGAATCAGGAAAAGCAAAATATCTTAAAACGACAGTTGTGGGGGTTTTCCCTTTGTTTTTCTTGGCTTTTTTTCCTCTTCCTTTATTTCCTGTGGGAAGCAAGATCCTGGATCTGCTTCCTGATCCTGGTGATCTGCTTCCTGATCCTGGTAATCTTCTTCTTCCTGATCCTGGTATCTTCTTCCTGATCCTGGTGATCTGCTTCCTGATCCTGGTGATCTACTTCCTAATCCTGGTGATCTGCTTCCTGATCCTGGATCTGCTTCCTGATCCTGGATCTGCTTCCTAATCCTGGTGATTTGCTTCCTGATCCTGGTAATCTACTTCCTGATCCTGGTAATCTACTTCCTGATCCTGGATCTGCTTCCTGATCCTGGATCTGCTTCCTAATCCTGGTAATCTGCTTCCTGATCCTGGTATCTTCTTCCTGGTCCTGGTATCTGCTTCCTAATCCTGGTGATTTGCTTCCTGATCCTGGTAATCTGCTTCCTGATCCTGGATCTGCTTCCTGATCCCGTTAATTTGCTTCCTGATCCTGGATCTGCTTCCTGATCCTGGTATCTGCTTCCTGATCCTGGATCTGCTTCCTGATCCTGGTAATCTACTTCCTGATCCTGGATCTTCTTCCTGATCCTGGTATCTGCTTCCTAATCCTGGATCTGCTTCCTGATCCCTGATCCTGGATCTGCTTCCAGGTCACCTGCAGCTCTGGGATTTAGCAATCCCAGGGATGCTGGTGTGGATTTGACTGGATATTGTTCCCGAAATATCTCTGGGCAAGGATAAATACAATTATTATTGGAATTTTCTGGCTGTCTGTCCAGTTTAAATGCTGGAATTCTTTGGAATTTTTTGGGAATTCTTTGGAATTTTTGGGGAATTCTTTGGAATTTTTGGAATTCTCTGGAATTTTTGGGGAATTCTTTGGAATTTTTGGGATTCTTTGGAATTTTTGGGATTATTTGGAATTTTTGGGATTATTTGGTCTGGCTGAGTGTTAGTGGTAAACTGCTTCAATTTAATTAGTTTTAGACTTATCTAAAACCTGAGAATTCCGGGTGAAAACTGGAATTTTAAAGGAGAGAGAAGAATTCCTTAATTGAATTTGGCCATTGCCTTTGGAAGCAGGAATGAAAATATCCTTAAAGAGGGATTTGATGTGGATTTGGTGTAAAAATTCCAGAGTTTTGGGGTTCTATAATAGCCTTTAATGCTAAAAAGTTCAGGAACAAACGAGAAATATGGAAATATTTCTTTATTTTTTTTTTATTACCAGCAGAAAGTGGTTTTGTCATCATTATTAGTAGCTTGAATTGAAATGAATTATTCCATTTTTATAGAAATAAATTAGGAATGAAAGCTCAAAGTCTGGGTGGTAAATGATGAAAACGATTTGAAAATAATTTGGAATGAAAATAAATGAAAAAATAACACAAATACTTAAATCTGGGTGAGAAACAATTTTTCCAGGTGAGAAAAATGCTTTAAAAATATTTGAATTAATGTTTTTGTGACATTTATTTAAAAGGAAAAATAAAGCTGCCCTAATTAATATTTTTATTTATGACATTTATCTAAAGGTGAAATAAAACTACCTTAATTAATATTTGTATTTATAACATTTACTTAAAGGTAAAATGAAACTGCCCTAATGAATATTTTTATTTAGGACATTTACTTAAAGGTAAAATAAAAATATCCTAAACTTTGCAGCCTTAAGACCATTCACAGTGACCATCCAACAATTAAATTATCCAACATTTCTGGCCTGATTATAATATTCAGAAAATTATTTCATTCCACATTCCATTGATAAAATTAATATTTCAAGGTCTGTTTGCACCTTAAACCTAAATCTGATGTTTCTTGTGAGAAAATAAATTGAATTCATACTTCAAAAATAAAGGCTCATTGAAGGGCATTGAACCCCCATGGCTTTAAAAACTCAGATTTTTGTTATCTCCTGATGAAAAATTAGTTTAAAAAATCCCTATAAAGACCCACGTGGCCCAGGAGTGAGAGAAAACACAAGAAAAAATAAGAAAAAAATAAGAAAAATAAGAAAAAGTAAGAAAAATAAGAAAAAAATAAGAGGGAAAAATAAGGAGTGAGAGAAAAGAGATGGAAACCCAACGAATTTAATTTAAAATGCAAATTTTTCTCATTTCTCTACCGCTTGGCTGCAAAAAAAATCAAATTTTATTCACATTTTTAGCTGCAAATCTTTGTGTTTTGGAGGCAGAGAACCTTTCCCTGCTCCCAGAGAAATTCCTGCACCGTTTTTTTAGGGAATTGCTGCATTTTGGAGCTGAGGTTTTTTTGATTTTGGGTTTGTTGGGGTTTTTTTTGACAGCCCATTGTCAGCTTTGCTTTTTTTATTTATTTATAGCAGGCAAAGGCAGCCCAGAAGGTTTTTATCTCTCCCAGTTTCTGCCATCTGGTAGCAGGTCCAGAGCTAAAGGTTGTGCTGAAATCATGGAATATTCTCCTCCAAACGGGAATATTCCTGTCAATATTCAGGATTTAATGGCTGCAGGTAAATGGGATATTTGGGATTTTTTTTTCTCCCTTATTTTTTTTTACTCCTTTTTTTTTTGTCTCTGAGAAAATATTCAGTTTTGGTTCTGTTTAAAAAAAAAAAAATCCTGGGTTTATAGGAGTAAAAATTTATGGAATTAAAAATCCCCCAGATTTATTGGAGTAAAAATTGAGGAAATTTCAAAAAAAATCCAGGTTTATGAGAGTAAAAATTAAGGAAATTTCAAAAAAATCCCCAATTTAATAGGAATAAAAATTCATGAAATTAAAAAAAATCCTGAATTTATAGGAGTAAAAATTTACGGAATTTAAAAAATCCCAGGTTTATAGGAGTAAAAATTTATGGAATTTAAAAAATCTCAGGTTTATAAGAGTGAAAATTTATGGAAATTTAAAAAAAAAAACAGGTTTATGAGAGTAAAAATTGAGGAAATTTAAAAAAAATCCCGGATTTAATAGGTATAAAAATTCATGTAATTAAAAAAATCCCTGGTTTGTAGGAGTAAAAAGTTATGAAATTTAAAAAAATCCAAGGTTTAGAGGAGTAAAAATTAATGAAATTAAAAAAAATCCAGGGTTTATTGGAGTGAAAATTAATGAAATTAAAAAAAAATCCAGGGTTTATAGGGGTAAAAATTTATGAAATTGAAAAAAATCCTGGGTTTATAGGAGTAAAAATTTATGGAATTAAAAATCCCCCAGATTTATTGGAGTAAAAAGTTAGGAAATTTCAAAAAAAATCCGAGTTTATGAAAGTAAAAATTTAGGAAATTTCAAAAGAATCCAGGTTTATGAGAGTAAAAATTGAGGAAATTTAAAAAAAATCCTGGATTTAATAGGAATAAAAATTCATGAAATTAAAAAAAAAATGGTTTATAGGAGTAAAAAGTTATGAAATTTAAAAAAATCCAAGGTTTAGAGGAGTAAAAATTAATGAAATTAAAAAAAATCCAGGATTTATAGGAGTAAAAGTTTATGAAATTGAAAAAAACCAGGTTTATAAGAGTGAAAATTTATGGAAATTAAAAAAAACCCAACAGGTTTATGAGAGTGTAAATTAATGAAATTAAAAAAAATCCTGGTTTTATGGGAGTAAAAAGTTATGAAATTTTAAAAAATCACGAATTTATAGGAATAGAAGTTCATGAAATTAAAAAAATCCCTGGTTTATAGGAGTAAAAATTTATGAAATTTAAGAAATCCCAGATTTATATGAGTAAAAATTTATGGAATTTAAAAATCCCAGGTTTATAGGTGTGAAAATTTATGGAATTAAAAATCCCCCAGATTTATCGGAGTAAAAATTTAGAAAATTTCAAAAAAAATCCAGGTTTATGAGAGTAAAAATTTAGGAAATTTTAAAAAAATCCCCAATTTAATAGGAATAAAAATTCATGAAATTAAAAAAAATCCTGAATTTATTGGAGTAAAAATTTATGGAATTTAAAAAATCCCAGGTTTATAGGAGTAAAAATTTATGACACTAAAAAAAATTGTGGGTTTATAGGAGTAAAAATTTATGAAATTGAAAAAATCCTGGGTTTATAGGAGTAAAAATTTATGGAATTTAAAAAAAATCTCAGGTTCATAGGAATAAAAATTTATGACATTAAAAAAAATCCTGAGTTTATAGAAGTAAAAATTTATGAAATTTAAAAAATCTCAGGTTTATAGGAGTAAAAATTTATGACATTAAAAAAAAATCCTGGGTTTGTAGGAGTAAAAATTTATGGAATTTAAAAAATCTCGGGTTTATAGGAGTAAAAAATTATGCAATTAAAAAAAGATCCCAGATTTATATGAGTAAAAACTTATGAAATTAAAAAAAAACACACCTGGGTTATATAGGAGTAAAAATTTGTGAAATTAAAAAAAAAAGCAGGTTTATGAGAGTAAAAATTTATGAAATTAAAAGAATCTCAGATTTATAGGAGTAAAAATTTCTGAAATTAAAAAAACCAGGTTTATGAGAGTAAAAATTTATGAAATTAAAAGAATCTCAGATTTATAGGAGTAAAAATTTCTGAAATTAAAAAAAAACAGGTTTATGAGAGTAAAAATTTATGAAATTAAAAGAATCTCAGATTTATAGGAGTAAAAATTTGTGCAATTAAAAAAAATGGGTTTATGAGAGTAAAAATTTACGAAATTAAAAAAAAAAAGGGTTTTTAGGGTCAGATTTGCCTCCTTTTAATATTGCAATAAAATGCTGTTTAGCATCGAAGTGGTCACAGCAAAACCCCAATAAAAGGGGGATAAAGAAGCCTCTGTTCCTTTCCATGGAATTAGGAATTACCCCCAGGATCCTAATGGGATCAAGTGGGAAAAAAATTCAGTGCCATAATTAAAACTGGAGTTGGCTTTGAAGCCTGGGGAGTTGCTGCCAGTTAATTACTGTTAATTAATTAAACCCCGACCCTCTCCATGATTTAGAGACGGGAAAGGTTGGCCACCAAATTCCTGCTTTTTTGAAATGGCTTTATCAATTAGAATTAATTAGAATTAATTCATTTTATCCATTTCACCTCTCTGCTTTCCCTGGGGGTTGAAGGTCTGAAATTCCTACTTGACCTCAACCCTGCTCATTCCACGCTCCTGTAATTCCATGGATTTCTTGGGTTTGGTTTTCCCCCACCTTGGAGAACTTGAGGGGGTGGAACTTGTTTCGTAAAAACATGGAATGTTTGGATGCCAATGATCCAGAACTGGAATTCGTTGGGAATTCACAAAGCTACACTTGGATCTTCCAAGGCAGTTTGTTCCCTCTGGAAAAACCTGGCAACCTTGGAAAGGCCTTTGGTTGGAGAGGCCACGGATACAGGATTCAGTTCAGGTGTTTATTCTCCCTCTTTCCAAAGCAGGAATATTCCATGGAAGTGCAACAAGTGGTTTGGCCCCAGCGAAGGGGTTTTGTTCATCTGTTGTCCCGTTGACTTTGGATGTGGAATCCTGGAATGGTTTGGGTTGGAAAGGACCTTAAATATCATCTTGTTCCACCCCCTGCCATGGGCAGGGACACCTTCCACCATCCCAGGTTGCTCCAGCCTGGCCTTGGACACTTCCAGGGATCCAGGGGCAGCCACAACTTCTCTGGGAAAGTCATTCCAGGGCCTCCCCACCCTCCCAACCAGGAATTCCTTTCCAATATCCAATCTCTATATTTATATATATATATTTATATATTTACAATATATATTTAATAGATTTGATACAAAACCACTGCCAAAACTATTTATATATCTATTTATATATTTGCAATATATATTTAATCAATAAATTTGGTACAAACCCACTGGCACTGCTGTGGTTTAAGCCACAAGTGGCACCTGAGCCCTGCTGGCTCCATCCCAGTGGGATGTGGGAAAGGGTGGGAAGGGTAGAAGTGAGGGAACCATTGGATTGAGATCCAGGCAGTTTAACAGGGAAAGGAAAACAAGGGATTCACTCCCCAGTTCCAGAATCCTGGAATGGTTTGAGTTGGAAGGGATCTTAAAGATCAACTTGTTCCAGCCCCCTGCCATGGGCAGGGACACCTTCCACTAGCCCAGCTTGCTCCAACCTGGCCTTGGACACTTCCAGGGATCCAGGGGCAGCCACAGCTTCTCTGCCCAACCTGTGCCAGGGCCTCCCCACCCTCCCAGCCAGGAATTCCTTCCCAAATCCCATCTAAATCTCCCCTTTTCCACTATGAAACCCTTCCTCCTTGTCCTGTCCCTCCACCCCTTGTCCCCAGTCCCTCTCCAGCTCTCCTGGAGCCCCTTCAGGCCCTGGAAGGTTTCCCTGGAACCTTCTCTTCTCCAGACACAACATCCCATAGGAGTTGGAGGATCTCAGCACTCAGAGTCTGATCCCAGGCAGGCTTTTTCCTACAGAAATAACATCCTTTTCCCTATAAAATGGGATGCTGGAAGTGCTTTGGTGCACAAGGCTGGCACAGCAGAAGGAGCCCCTGATCAACACCTGGATAACAACAGGATCAGGCCACAAGAAGGAAAATAAAACACAACCATCACTTTTTTTTTGCTGTTTAAAACTCACTTTCCGGTCATTTGGGTCGGAATTTCAGGAATTTCCCATCTCTTTCCTCTTTTCCTAGAGCACCATCACCTTCTCCTCAGATTCCACCTGGGCCAGCAGCACCTCCTGGGGTCCCAGCTCTGCCCTCAGCACCAAGAGACGGATCCGGATGTTGGACAAAGGGATCCAGGCAGGTGAGTCCCTGAATTCCCAAATTCCCAGACTCTGGCCAGGTTTTCCTCCTGCCCTTCCTCTCTTTGGAAAACCACTCTCCAAAGTCTGGGCGTTTCTGGGGATCTGTCTGTACAAGCAGCACCCTTCAAATTCACTTTTATTTTAAATTTGCACATATAATCCTTTCTCTAAACCGTTTCTTTTCCATCCTTGCTGTGCTTTAATACCCAATTTTCTCACTTTTAAACTCATCAACCTCAGCTTTTGAGCCGTTTCAACAACAAAGGTGAACCAACTGTCTGTTTTAAATATTGTTTTTTTTTTTTTCCTCAAGACATCTGTTGCTCCCAGAATGGGTTTTTGCTATTTCAGTGTTCCATGTTCTTCCTGCTAATATTTGGGATGGTAAATTCTATTTAAAGCTGATCCTGGCCCGGTGCAATTCTGCATTTGGGGGTGGGTTTTTTTTGGTGCCAATTATCAGTTTCTTCACTGCTTTCATTTACACACCAACTCCCCATCATCACACTGAGGCATGGCCTTGTTTTATTCATCAAATATATCAGTTATTTATTTTTTACTGCCTTTTTTTTCCCCTCTTTGCAAGTGGATTGAATCTGAAAAATATTTTCACAGGCCATAGTTTGGATTGAATCAGAAAAGCGTTTTCCTGGCCCATGGTTTGCTCAAGTTTAATTCCCACTCCCCCTTATAGATATATATTTTGCTTTGGGTTATATATATATATAAAAAAATATATAAATAAATATATATGAATAAATATATAAAATATATAAAAATAAATATATAAAATATATAAATAAATATATAAATAAATGTATAAAAATATATAGAAATAAATATATAAAGATAAATATAAATAAATAAATAAATATATAAGTAAATATAAATAAACATATATAAGTAAATATATAGATAAATATATAAAATAAATATATATAAATATAAATAAATATATATAAATATATATAAATAAATCTATACATAAATATATAAAATATAAAAAAATAAATATATAAAAATATATATAAATAAATATATAGATAAATATATAAAATATATAAAATATATAAATAAATATATAAAATATATAAAAATAAATTTATAAAAATATATATAAATAAATATATAAAAATAAATATATAAAAATATATATAAATAAATATATAAAATATATAAAAATAAATATATAAAAATTTATAAATAAATATATAAATAAATGTATAAAAATATATAGAAATAAATATATAAAGATAAATATAAATAAATAAATAAGTAAATATAAATAAACATATATAAGTAAATATATATAAATATATAAAATAAATATATATAAATATAAATAAATATATATAAATATATATAAATAAATCTATACATAAATATATAAAATATAAAAAATAAATATATATATAAATAAATATATAAAAATAAATATATAAAAATATATATAAATAAATATATATATATATATTTGGGTTACAGCACTTTGTTTTTACTCTCATTATCCCCCCCTAACAATCCCGAGTCACTGGAAACTCTCCTTGAGTTGGAAGCGGGAATATAAAACGTTTTGACTTTTGAAGGTGGGGGGGAAAAATCAAATTATTGTTCAGCTTCTAATTAAAATTAAGGGTCATCCCCCCTCCAAGCACTTTGTGTGGTGCTTCCAGCTGCTGCGGGGATAAAAAATTCCTGCTTTTTGTTTGGAATTCCAGGAGACCTGGAGATTGTGAGCAGCGCCACCAAGAGGAACACCCGAGATGTCGGAGTGACTTTTCCAACGCCGAGATCCCTCCAGGCAAACCAGAGGCCTCGGGAATCCTGGCATGGTGTCCATGGTAATATATATATATTTATATATATATATATTTATAATATATATTTACTGAAGAAAATTTATACAAAACTATTGCCAAAAATATATATACACATATGTATTTATATATTGATAATGTCTATTTAAAAAAGAAAATTTACACAAAACCACTGTCAAAATATTTTTATATATTTATATTTATTTATATATATTTATAGATTTGTAATCTATATTTAATGGAGAAAATTTATACAAAACCATTGCCAAAAAAAATATGTATACACATATATATTTATATATTGATAATGTCTATTTAAAAAAGAAAATTTACACAAAACCACTGTCAAAATATTTTTATATATTTATTTATATATATTCATGTATTTATAATATATATTTAATGAAGAAGATTTATACAAAACCATTGCCAAAAAAAATATATACACATGTATATTTATATATTGATAATGTATATTTAAAAAAGAAAATTTACACGAAACCACTGTCAAACATATTTATATATATTTACATTTTTATGTATATTTATATAGTTATATAATATGTATTTAATGAAGAAAATTTATACAAAACCACCAAAAATATTTATATACATATATATTTTTATATATATATTTATATATATTTATAATCTATATTTAATGAAGAAAATTTATACAAAACCACTGCCAAAAATATATATACACATATATATTTATATATTTATATATTGATAATATATATTTTATAAAGAAAATTTACACAAAACCACTACCAAAATATTTATATATATTTATATTTATTTATATATATTTATGTTTACAATATATAATTAATGAAGAAAATTTATACAAAACCACTGCCAAAAATATTTATATATCTATTTATATATTTACAATATATGTCTAATCAATAGATGTGATACAAAACCACTGCAAAAATATTTATATATATATTTATACATTTACAATATATATTTAATCAATAGATTTGTACAAAACCACTGCAAAAATATTTATATATAGATTTATATATTTACAATATATATTTAATCAATAGATTTGATACAACACCACTGCCAAAAATATTTATATATATATTTATATATTTATAATATATGTTTTATCAATAAATTTGATACAAACCCACTGGCACTGCTGTGGTTTAAGCCCAAGTGGCACCTGAGCCCTGCTGACTCCATCCCAGTGGGATGTGGGATGGAGTGGGAAGGGTAGAAGTGAGGGAACCACTGGATTGAGATCCAGGCAGTTTAACAGGGAAAGCAAAACAAGGGATTCACTCCCCAGTTCCAGAATCCTGGAATGGTTTGAGTTGGAAGGGATCTTAAAGATCATCTTGTTCCACCCCCTGCCATGGGCAGGGACACCTTCCTCTATCCCAGGTTGCTCCAACCTGGCCTTGGACACTTCCAGGGATCCAGGGGCAGCCACAGCTTCTCTGCCCAACCTGTGCCAGGGCCTCCCCACCCTCCCAGCCAGGAATTCCTTCCCAAATCCCACCTAAATCTCCCCTTTTCCATTGTGTAGCCATTCCCTGTGTCCTGTCCCTCCACCCCTTGTCCCAGTCCCTCTCCAGCTCTCCTGGACCCCTTTTAGGCCCTGGAAGGATCCTTTTAGGTGCGGATGAAGACTTGCCCACTTTCCCATTCCCAGGAAAGCTGGGCTCCCATCGTGCCTCGTGGTGACTTGGGAAGGAGAAACACCATCACTCCAAGTGTCCCCCTTCCTTCTTCCCTCAGCTCTGTCAGCTGCTGTCCCATAGTCTGGGATATCCTGTGGATCAGTTGGGATCAGCTGTCCCAGCTGTGTCCTCTCCCAGCTCCTTGTGCCCTCCCAGCCTCCTGGGATTCCTTCAGGAAAAGGACCATAGGTGGGGATGGATGTTGCACGTGTTTGTCTCCCAATCTTCGTTCTCTCCTGTGCTCTTTCAACAGGGACCTCGTGGTTTGTCCAAGGAGACGACTTGAAATCTGAATCTAGGAAAGAAAACCATTCCAGTGCCATTTCTGGTCCTGGGCCATCCTGGTTTGAGCCCTGGACCAGCACGAAGCCCTGGAGGGAACCTCTCCGAGAGAAAAACTGGGAAGAGCAGCAGCACCACGTGATTCCAGCAGCAGCTCCAGACAGAGGTGCTGGGAAGGGGCCTGTGCTGCCCTTTGTGAAGCTCACGCTGCAGGTGAGGGCACCTTCCACTGTGGGACTGCTGAGATCTCCCTGGATTTAGAATCCTGGAATGGTTTGGGACCTTAAAGCCCATCCAGTTCCACCCCTTGCCATGGGCAGGGACACCTTCCACTACCCCAGGTTGTTCCAACTTGGCCTTGGACACTTCCAGGCATCCAGGGGCAGCCACAGCTTCTCTGCCCAACCTGGACCAGCAGGATTGAGGATTAGGGATCAGGATTTAGGATTGAGGATTAGGGATCAGGATTTAGGATTCAGGATATGTCACTGGGGAATGGGGGCAGTTTTCTCACGCTGAGTCACAGACCTGGACACACCTTTTTGGTTATTAAACATCAAAGCCTGGGTTGGTTCAGGAGCCATTGGGGGCAGAACTGGTGCCTTCAATCTCTGTAGAACTTCCCAGCACAAAGCACTGGAATTATTTCAGGAGTCCCTGGAGTCCGGAGGGAACAAGGGCAGGTCCCCCTGCACTGTCCCACATGACTGCAGGCAGTGAGGAGCACGGCTGCAGGTGCCAAGACAGGTTTGGGGACAGCAAACATCAGCTCCAAGTGTGGCCCCCACGGAGGAACTGGGTCTTTAAGGCAGGGAATCATGGAATGGTTTGGGTTGGAAGGGACCTTAAAGCTCATCCAGTCCCACCCCCTGCCCTGGGCAGGGACACCTTCCACTAGCCCAGGTTGCTCCAAGCCCCGTCCAACCCTGGACACTTCCAGGGCTGGGTTTTGAGTTGTTTCAAGGGTTGTGCTGAATCTTGTGGAATCCCTTTTTGTTCCTTGTTTTTATTTCCCCTCGTGGTGTCTGCAGCTCCCTCGGGATGGGAAGTGGAGGGGCAGCACAGGCCTCTTGTCTCTGGTGCCCAGGGACAGCACCCAGGGAAGGGCTGGAGCTGTGCCAGGGCAGGCTCAGGTTGGATCTCAGGAAAAGGTTCTTCCCCCAGAGGGTGGTTGGGCACTGCCCAGGCTCCCCAGGGCAGTGGGCACAGCCCCAAGGCTGCCAGAGCTCCAGGAGGGTTTGGACAACGCTCTGAGGGACAGGGTGGGATTGTTGGGGTATCCATGCAGGACCAGGAGTTGGACTGGATGATCCTGGTGGGTCCCTTCCAACTGAGGATATTCCAGGGTTCTGTGACCTTTATAATCATTGGAAGCCTCACAAATCCATCCTTTTTGCTTCTGCCAATCTGGCTTCCCCCAATACACTTCCCCAATATTTGAAATATCTGATATTTTAGGGCTTAAATTATTCGGCTTCAGGAACCAGCAGAAATGGAGCTGGTGTGACATCGAGCCATGACTTGGTTCCGTGCTGAAATAATCCTGTGGTCTACAGAATATTTTTTATTCATTTTATTTTAATTTTGTTTTATTTGACTTTATTTCCCCCCTTTTCCCTCCATTTTCCCCCCTTTTTTCCCCCTTTTCCCCCTTTTTCCCCCCTTCTCCCCCTTTTGCTTTCCCCTTCCCTGTCCTTTTCCCCTTTCCTGTCCCCTTTCCCTTTCCTCCTTTTCCTTTTCCTTTCCCTTTTCCCCTTTCACTTTTCCCCTTTCCCTTTTTCCTTTCCCCTCTCCCTTTCCCTTTTTCCTTTCCCTTTTTCCTTTCTCTTTTTCCCTTTCCCTTTTTCCTTTCCCTTTTTCCTTTCCCTTTTTCCCTTTCCCTTTTTCCCTTTCCCTTTTTCCTTTCCCTTTTTCCTTTCACTTTTCCCCTTTCCCTTTTTCCTTTCCCCTCTCCCTTTCCCTTTTTCCTTTCCCTTTTTCCTTTCTCTTTTTCCCTTTCCCTTTTTCCCTTTTTCCCTTTTTCCCTTTCCCTTTTTCCCTTTCCCTTTTTCCTTTCCCTTTTTCCTTTCCCTTTTTCCTTTCCCTTTTTCCCTTTCCCTTTTTCCCTTTCCCTTTTTCCCTTTTTCCCTTTCCCTTTTTCCCTTTCCCTTTTTCCTTTCCCTTTTTCCCTTTCCCTTTTTCCCTTTCCCTTTTTCCTCTCCCTTTTCCCTCTCCCCTTTCTCTTTCCCCTCTCCCTTTTCCCTTTCCCCTCTTCCTTTCCCTTTCCCTTTCCCCCTTTCCTTTTCCTTTCCCCTTCCCTTTTTCCCTTTTCCCCCTTTCCCTTTCCCTTTCCCTTTCCCTTCCCCTCTTCCCTCTTCCCTTTTCCCTTTCTCGTTCCCCTTTCCCTTTTCCTTCCCCTTTCCCTTTCCTTTCCCCTCTCCCTTTTCCCTTTCCCCTTTCCTTGTTCTTATTATTTTATCCCTCTTTTACCTTTCTTTTCTCTCCGGCCCCTTAATTTCCCGTTTGTCCCCAAATCGTGATCTCCGACGCCACAGGATTTCCCACATCCCACCAACTATTCCCACAAGATTCTTTTCCCACCCTTTGGAATTTGTGGGGATATTTGGGACCCTTTGGGCCCCTGAGGGTGTGTTTTGTCCCCCCTCAGGAGGCTCTGGCCGTTCATCGCCCCGAGTTCATCTCCCGCTCCGGGGAGCGAGTGAAGCACCTCAAGCTGCTCATGGAGGAGAGGAGGATCCAGAGGGGGCTGCAATCCCAGCGGGAAGAGCCTGGGAATCCCCCCGGGAAGAGGAAGGGCTGCAGGAGTGCCAGTCACCTGCTGGCCGACACAGGTACCGTCAGGAGGCTTTAAAGTCATTCATTCCACTTTTAATTGTAATTTTTTTGTGCATTTAAACTCATTTAATGAGATTTTAATTCATTAATTCCATTTTAATTCTAAATTTTAACCCATTTGAACTCTAATAAATTGTTAATTAATTCGGTTTTCCATTCTAAATTTGAATTCATTTACCTCATTAATGAATTTTAAATTCATTAATTCAGGTTTTAATTTTAAATTTCAATTCCTTAATTTAACAAAGTTTTAACTCATTCAGTCTTTAAATTTGAATTCATTTTCATTCATTAATTTAATGAAATTTTAACTCATTAATTCAATTTGAATTCTAACTTTTAATCCGTTTGAACTTTAATGAATTGTTAATTAATTCAGTTTTCCATTCTAAATTTGAATTCATTTACCTCATTAACGAATTTTAAATTCATTAATTCAGTTTTTAATTTTAAATTTCAATGCATTTACATTAAGTTAACGAAATTTTGATTAATTCAGTTTTTAAATTTCAGTTTTAATTCATTAATTTAATGAAATTTTAACTCATTCAATCTTTAAATTTCAATTAGTTTCAATTCATTAATGTAACAAAATTTTAACTCATTAATTCAATTTGAATTCTTTTAATCCGTTTGAACTCTAATGAATTGTTAATTAATTCAGTTTTCCATTGTAAATTTGAATACATTTACCTCATTAATGAATTTTAAATTCATTAATTCAATTTTTAGTTTTAAATTTCAGTTGAGTTAGTTAATGAAATTTTAACTCATTCAATCTTTAAATTTCAATTAGTTTCAATTCATTAATGAAAAGAAATTTTAACTCATTAATTCCATTTTAATTCTAAATTTTAATCCATTTGAACTTTAATGAATTGTTAATTAATTCAGTTTTCCATTCTAAATTTGAATTCATTTACCTCATTAACGAATTTTAAATTCATTAATTCAGTTTTTAATTTTAAATTTCAATGCATTTACATTAAGTTAACGAAATTTTGATTAATTCAGTTTTTAAATTTCAGTTTTAATTCATTAATTTAATGAAATTTTAACTCATTCAATCTTTAAATTTCAATTAGTTTCAATTCATTAATGTAACAAAATTTTAACTCATTAATTCAATTTGAATTCTTTTAATCCGTTTGAACTCTAATGAATTGTTAATTAATTCAGTTTTCCATTGTAAATTTGAATACATTTACCTCATTAATGAATTTTAAATTCATTAATTCAATTTTTAGTTTTAAATTTCAGTTGAGTTAGTTAATGAAATTTTAACTCATTCAATCTTTAAATTTCTGTTAGTTTCAATTCATTAATGAAATTTTAATTCAATTTGAATTCATTTGAACTCTAATGAATTTTTAATTAATTCCATTTTTAATTCTAAATTTGAATTCATTTTACCTCATTAATGAATTTTAAATTCATTAATTCAGTTTTTAATTTTAAATTTCAATTCAATTCATTAATTTAATGAAATTTTAATTCATTAATTCCACTTTAATTCTAAATTTTAATCCATTTGAACTCTAATGAATTGTTAATTTATTCGGTTTTCCATTCCATATTTGAATTCATGTTACATCATTAATGAATTTTAAACTCATTAATTCAGTTTTTAATATAAATTTCAATTCAGGTCATTATTTTAATGAAATTTTAACTCATTCAATCCTTAAATTTCAATTAGTTTTAATTCATTATTTTAATGACAGTTTAATTCATTAATTCCATTTTAGTTCTAAATTTTAATCTGTTTGAACTCTAATAAATTGTTCATTATTTTGGTTTTCCATTCTAAATTTGAATTCATTTTACCTCATTAATGAATTTTAAATTCATTAATTCAGTTTTTAATTTTAAATTTCAGTACATTTTCATTAATTTAACAAAATTTTGACGCATTCAATTTTTAACTTTAAATTTCAGTTAGTTTCAATTCCTTAATTTTAATTAATTAATTCAGTTTTAATTTATTTGAACTCTAATGAATAATTCAGGTTTTAATTCTAAATTTGAATTCATTTTACCTCATTAACGAATTCTAAATTCATTAATTCTGTTTTTAACTTCAAATTTCAATTCATTTTAATTCATTAATTTAATGAAATTTTAATTCATTAATTCAGTTTTACTTCTAAATTTGAAATCATTTGAACTCAGTGAATTTTTAATTCATTCAGTTTTTAATTTTAAATTTCAATTCATTTTAATTCATTAATTTAACGAAATTTTAATTCATTAATTCAGTTTTACTTCTAAATTTGAAATCATTTGAACTCAGTGAATTTTTAATTCATTCAGTTTTTAATTTTAAATTTCAATTCATTTTAATTCATTAATTTAATGAAACTTAAATTCATTTATTCAGTTTTTTTATTTCAGGTTTTACTGATTTTGATTCAATAATGTAATGAAATTTTAATTCATTAATTCAGTTTTAAATTGCAATTCGTCGTAATTCACTAATTTAATGAAATTTTAATTCATTAATTCAGTTTTTAATTTAAATTTTCTGTCATTTCAAGCCATTAATTCAATTATTAATTTTAAATTTTAATTTGTGTTAAGTCACTAATTTAATGAATTTCCACACGGTGCTTTGCTGTGTGTGTTTCTAATAGAAGTGCTCCAATTATTGAACTTTAATGTCTATAAAACTCTTACAAAAATTCTTATAAAGAATTTTTTATAAAAAGTCTTCATAGAAGAATTTTTAATAATAATTTTAGAAAGAGTTTTAACAAAGGGGTTTTTTTAATAAAGATTTTTATAAAACTTATAAAAGAATTGATGATCAGTGAATTTATTCATCGTTCCCTTAACTCCCAATTTTCCGTGCAGGTTTTTCAATGAGGGAAAAAAGAAGAGCGATTCCAAAGAGTGAAATGGTTCAAAGGTCTAAAAGGTAAATTTGAGGAGATTTAATTCCAGGTGGGAAAAGGAAATCGGTGAGATCCCACCTGGAATAATCCCTCCGGCTCCGGGTTCTCCTGCGTAAGGAGGACGTGGAATTGTTGGAGCGAGTCCAGAGGAGGCCACGAGGTTGATAAAGGGACTGGAGCCCCTTCCCTATGGAGACAGGCTGGGAAAACTGGGAATGTTCAGCTGGAGGGGAGGAGGTTCTGGGAAGATCTTCCAGGGATTTCCAGTGTGTGGAGGGGATCCAAGGAAACCGGAGAGAGACCCTTCCTCTGGAAATGCAGTGACAGGACAATGGGAATGGCTTCAGACTGAAAGGGGGGACATTTGGGTTGGATATTGGGAAGGAATTCTTCCCTGGGAGGGTGGGGAGGGGCTGGGATGGAATTCCCAGAGAAGCTGTGGCTGCCCCTGGATCCCTGGGAGTGTCCAAGGCCAGGTTGGAGCAACCTGGGAGAGTGGAAGGTGTCCCTGCCCATGGCAGGGGCTGGAATGAGATGGGCTTTAAGGTCCCTTCCAACCCAAACCATTCCATGATTCCATGATTAAAGGAAGATTTGGGGAATGAGATGGGCTTTAAGGTCCCTTCCGAGCCAAACCATTCCATGATTCCATGATTAAAGGAAGATTTGGGGAATGAGATGGGCTTTAAGGTCCCTTCCAAGCCAAACCATTCCATGATTCCATGATTAAAGGAAGATTTGGGGAATGAGATGGGCTTTAAGGTCCCTTCCAAGCCAAACCATTCCATGATTCCATGATTAAAGGAAGATTTGGGGAAGGTTCAGCAGCAGCACATTATTGAAAACACTACAATTTGGGAAAGCTGCCTAAGTAGCTTTAATCAGGTTATTCCTGGGATAAAATCCTGCCGTGGATGAACGGACACATCACTGGGAATCAGCAAAACCAGTGTGGAAAATCCCTGGAATTATTCTGTCCAGAAGATATTGAGGCTCTGCCTGTTTCAGCTGAGTGACTGTATCAGCTGCATGATTATTTTAATGTCATAAATATTGCTTTTGGGAGGTGCTGCTTGGAAGAGGAAGACTTTATGGGATGTGGGAATTTCCTGTCTCACAGCTCTGTATTCCACATTTTCCCCTGGAAACCCTCAAATAGATTTTTCAGGCATGTGCTTGGCCAGGAGCCTTTAACAGAACATGAGCATAAAACAGAGAATGTTTTTTTTTTTAATATCATTAAGTCCCAAATCACTATTTATGGCTTTTTTTTTTCCCCTTTACCTTTCAGGATCTATGAGCAGCTTCCAGAGGTGAGGAAGAAGAGGGAGGAGGAGAAGAGGAGGCTGGAATACAACTCGTACCGCCTGAAAGCACAGCTCTACAAAACAGTGGGTGTTCTGCTCCAGGACATTCCAGGGTGTTCTTCCCAGAACTCACAAATAGAGAGGAATATTTGCTAAGTGGGAATCCTGTGGTTTTGGAATTTTGGGGGGTTAGGCTGTACTGGGATTTAATCAGGGTCAGAGAAGCCAAGCTTAGGAAACCCAAAATCCTAAAATAAGCAGAGGAGCCTCATTTGGCCCCTTGGAGAAGGGAATCTCCAAAAATGACCATCCATGAGCTTCGTCTTCCTCTTAATAAGGCCTGATCATGGAATCATGGAATGGTTTGGGTTGGAAGGGACCTTAAAGATCATCCAGTGCCACCCCCTGCCATGGGCAGGGACACCTCCCACTAGCCCAGGTCACTCCAACCTGGCCTTGGACACTTCCAAGGGATGGAACAGCCACAGCTTCCCTGGGAATTCCACCCCAGCCCCTCACCACCCTCCCAGGGAACAATTTCTTCCCAGTATCCACCCTAAATTTCCCCTCTTTCAGTCTGAAGCCGTTCCCCCTTGTCCTGTCCCTCCATCCCTTGTCCAAAGTCTCTCTCCATCTTTCTTGTCGCTCCTTCAGGTCCTGGAAGGTCACAATCAGGTCACCTCAGAGCCTTTTCTTTTCCAGGCTGAACAATCCCAGTTCTCCCAGTGTTTCCTCACAGCAGAGCTGTTCCATCCCTGTCACCTGGACTCCTCTGGGCTCACTCCAGCAGCTCCATGTCCTCCCTGTGCTGGAGACCCAAAAGATGAGGAACCACAAACTCTTTGTAGGACAAACACTGAGCTTTAAACCTGACTTATTTCACTTTTAGCATTATGACTCTTTCCTGGCTGAGTTATTCCAGCCAGAGCCTGGGAAATTAGTTATTCCAGCCAGAGCTGGAATAATAATTTTGTTGGGAACAGCAGTAATTGGATTTTAAAAGTCAGGGCTTGTAACTCAATGTATTATCCAGAACACCTTTTCAATGTGATTGTGGGGATTCTCCACCAGAAGTACTTGGATTTGATGCTGTATTTTTTGCAGGGTATTTTCAGGACATATTTTTGTCAGCAGCCTGAAAATTCCAGGTGCTGGTACAGTAAAGTTTGAGGAGTTAATGAATGCTGGAAGTCATTGACTTGGAATAGCAGAGTCAGCTGGAAGCAGAGAGGGAATAGGATCAGAAGTTTTGGATATCAATGTGGTTTTGATTGGAAGATGCTGATTCATGGCAGTAAATAATTGGAATATTGTACTTTTCCTTGCTGATGCAGAAGAGCTGCCATGAGCAGCTGCAAATACAGGGAATGGTTTGTTTGGGATGTGGTTGATGTGTTGCTGAGAGCACCAATTCCGTGCACGGATTGTTCACGAGATAAAGAACGACAGATTTTGTGGAATGACTCCAGAAATGAGGCAGGGAATTAGGGGGAGAAAAGAGATGGTACCAAAAATACACAAGGAATGTGTTTGATCTGGGGTTTTGTGGGATTTAGGGATCCACTGTGCCCAAAGTATGGTCTGAGGGTCTCTCTGGGAATGTAGAACAGCAGGTCTGGGCTCTGGAGCAGAGCTGGCTCCTGTTTGAATTCCTGTCACCTGGAAGAGCCCTTTGTGCCTCAGTCCAACCCAGCAGGGGACAGTTCCTTTGGGATATATCCAGAGAAAGTCTGGGAAGAGAGAGGGAAGAACAGAGTCAGGTTAGTGTGGGGTCAGTGCTGGAGCTGGGCATGGTCCTTGTATTCTCTGCCTGCCTGGGAAATGCCCAGTGACAGGAGCTGTCCCTAAAATCAGAGAATCATGGAATCATTCGGGTTGGAAAAGGCTTCTAAGATCATCCAGTCCAACCATCCCCCAGCACTGCCAAGGCCACCACTGACCCGTGTCCCCAAGTGCCACATCCACGGGTTTTTGGAACACTTCCAGGGGTGGGGACTCCACCACTGCCCTGGGCAGCCCATTCCAAGGCCTGACAACCCTTTCCATGAAGAATTTTTCCCTAATATCCAACCTAAACCTCCCCTGGCACAGCTTGAGGCTGTTCCCTCTCCTCCTGTCCCTTGTTTTTTGGGAGCCCCCCCCAGCTCCCCCCTCCTGTCAGGGAGTTGCAGAGCCAGAAGGTCCCCCCTGAGCCTCCTTTTCTCCAGGCTGAGCCCCCCCAGCTCCCTCAGCTGCTCCTGCTGCTCCAAGAGTGGGATTCTCCAGCATTCCAGAGGATGTGTGTGTCTCTGCAGGGCCTTGAGGGCTCACAGGGGGTGATTAAAATTTGGGAAAGGAAGCAATGAATTAATGAATCTCATTCCAACCCCCTGCCATGGGGACACCTTCCACTATCCCAGGTTGCTCCAAGCTCTGTCCAACCTGGCCTTGGAGACTTCTTGGGAATAACAGTCTTAATGTCCAGGTTGAGGGATGAGCTGAAACTGAGTTTGTTTGACTCCAAGAGCCCAAATCAGTGAATACATATGAACAAAATTTGCTTACTTTTTGTAAAGCCCGAGTGAAAATATTCCCACGGGACACCTGGGAAAGTTTAAGGCTCTCAGGGCTTGTTTTAAGACATTTCTGTGACAATTTTAAGGCATTTCTGGCTCAGAGGGAGGTGAAGAGAGAATAAAAAACCAGTTTTGTTGGCCCTGAGTGAGGATGGGATTGTTGGGCTCACACAGAACCAGAGACATCAGAATTCCTGGGCTAGGAAGTGGCTCAGGGTTGCACAGACATTCCTAATTTCTGAAATTGTGAAATAATTATCTTTATTAAGATAGCAGAGTTATTTTTGTCACGGGGTGCACATGGATCTGGGCTGATGTTCTGCCCCAGCATCCCTTTGCTTTTGTACTTTGAATTTCAAATAAAATCATCCCAGTCAGAGCAGGGAATGGGCCTTAAATTTGGAAAACTCTGGAGTGGGAACAGATTCCTGATCTGATGGTGGCAGAAATCAGAACTCTCTGAGCCCCTGTGAAGCAAAAATGGATTTTATGAGTTTATCAGATACAAATTTTATCCATAGCTGAGCCTTTTCCACTAGAATGGAGCGAGTTTGTAATTTTAATAAATAGGGAATATGGGAAAAGCCTCCATAAAGGGGATAACAATTGATTTCTGTGCTTCTCTCTATCCCTTAAAAAAAAAGCAACACAATATTAGCACTGAGGAGCCTTATTTTATTTAAGAAAGGGACCACAAGGTGTCACTGCCCCAAAGGGAAAAGCACTTTGTTCTGGAACTGGGAGACAATTCCACAGCAGATTTGGGAAGATTTGGGAGCTCTGAGGAATAATGGGAGGTGTAAGGGGAAAAAATCATGGAATCACAGCCTGGTTTGGGTTGGAAGGGACCTTAAAACCCATCCAGCTCCACCCCTCCACCAAATATTCTGTGTTTGTTTGTTCTTTTCAAATTTATTACCTTTTTCTTTTTAAGCTTATTTTTGGAAGAGTTTGGAAATAACTTTTCGCCTTCAGGATTGTACAAGACTTCCATCTCCTCCCCTTCATCCTTCCCAGCAGATTCCGAATTTACTCCACTGTTTGTTGTAGAAAACACTTTCTGTACCTTCCACTGCTCTTGTTACTCTTCTCCCGGGTCCTTTCCTAAATACATCACAAATCTGGGAACAGGTGACTCCCAGAAGTTTCTACTCAGCAGGTGAAAGGAAGACATGATCATGGATATTCAGCTAATTCCAAGATATTTTGTATTTGTTTAGGCTTGTTCCTGACCATTCCCACAGCAGCCAGCATGGGATTATCCTGCTTTTTTTTCATGGGAATGAGTGAGAAACAACTGGGCTACTTTAGGTGTCCTAAAAGGTGTAAATAAATCCTCATTTTGTAGTGTTTTATTACCCTTTAATTCCCAGGTTGGAGCATCCTGGTCTAGTGGAAAGTGTCCCATGGCAGGGGGTTGGAACTGGATGGGCTTGAAAGTCCCTTCCAACCCAAACCATTCCTTGATTCCGTGATATTCTGTTCAGAAAACTGAGGAATATCTCCCTGCTCAGCATTTGGAACCTTCAAAGCACCAAAACTCATCTCTTGTCTCTCTTGTTTTTCCCTGCAGAAAATCACCAACCGTGTCTTAGGGAAGAAGGTGCCTTGGAACTGATGGAATGATCCCTTCAAACCAACCTGGGGTGTTCCAGCACTTGATGGGGAAGAGGCAAAAATGCAGGGAAATGCTCCCACAGCTCCAATTTTTGTGGTATTGGGTCGCTTTTGTACTGATCTAATCTTGCCCTATTTAAGAATCAGTGATTTGGGATGAATGTCAGGGTTTTAAACAAATGCCTGGGGGGGTTTTGTAGTGGTTTTAAGCACTTCCAAAGTCAACACAGTCTGGAAAAACTCAGTTCATAATATATTTCTAGCTCCCTGATTGGAATAGAAGCTTTATATATTTATTTTCAGTGGGTTTGAACAATGATTTTTATTATTATTATTATTATTATTATTTTTTTAATTCCTGTCTTGTAGAAAATTTACTTGTTTTGTACCGCAAAAAAAACCCTCAATAAAACACCTGAGTTGTAGTAACTGTTGCAGCTTGTCTGGGTATGAAGCTGGAGAGTCTAATCAGGGGTATTTTTGAGGATTTGGGGAATTTTTTAGACCTTTCCTGGGAGAATCACCTCCACTTGATGAGCTGGTTGTGTCCTGCTTGGTTGTTCCTTTAACCAGCATCACTTCAAAGATAAAATACAGAGGTTGTGGTTCTTGGTGATAAAATCTTAGTGATATTTTTTTGTCACTGGGGAGTTCAGGTGATGGATAAACAGGAAAACACATCTGAGGCAGAACAAAGTGGGTGTGAGCTGTGGTTTCCTATTTGCTCTGCCTCAGATGTTCTCAGTAATTCAGTTCAAGAGGAGCAGTTTTGAGGGAACACCCAATTCTGTGGAAACTGAGGCACAACTCGGAGATTGAAGGTTCTGGAGAGACCTTCCAGCACCTTCCAGGGCCTGAAGGGGTTCCAGGAGAGCTGGAGAGGGACTTGGAACAAGGGATGGAGGGACAGGACAAGGGGGAATGGCTTCATAGTGGAAAAGGGGAGATTTAGGGTGGATATTGGGAAGGAATTGTTGGCTGGGAGGGTGGGCAGGCCCTGGCCCAGGTTGGGCAGAGAAGCTGTGGCTGCCCCTGGATCCCTGGAAGTGTCCAAGGCCAGGTTGGAGCAACCTGGGCTAGTGGAAGGTGTCCCTGCCCGTGGCAAGGGGTGGAATGAGATGGTCTTGAAGGTCCCTTCCAACCCAAACCAGTCTGGGATTCTGTGATGAACAGGTCAAAAAAAAAATGTTGGGAAGTGGGAAGATCTCCTTTCATGGAGGTGATGGAACCTGCACAGCCCCTCCAGGGTGGGCTTTAAGCTTCAGGGAGGCCTGTTGCTGTGCAGAGAGTGACCCAGAAAGGGAGAAGATCATGGAATCTGGGCTGGAAGGGACCTTCAAGCCCCTCCAGTTCCACCCCTTCCATGGGCAGAGACACCTTCCACTATCCCAGGTTGGTCCAAGCCCTGTCCAACCCGGCCTTGAGCTTGAATTTGCTCCTTCCACTTCTCCTTGGGATCAGTCTGGATCACTGCTTTGCCTTTGGGAGTCTCTTCCAGGGTTAGAAAGCAGCTTTCCGTGTTCCTGAAGAAGGTGCTGAAACTTGCTGGTGCTGGATTCTCTGCTACAGGGATGGACTTGTTCCCTGGGACAAGAAATTGGGATGTCTTGGAGTCCTGACGAGATCTCACCTCACTTTGAGCTCCTTTAAGGCCACTCAGCTGCTTAATTCTGCTTTTAGCTTTGAAATGATGAAAAATCAAGGGAGCTGAAGGGCTTTGATGATGGAAAAGCCTTCTGAGGTCGAGTCCAAGCATTCCCAGCACTGCCAAGGCCACCACTGACCCACGTCCCCAGGTGCCACATCCACAGGGCTTTGAAATCCCTCCAGGGATGGGGACTCCACCCCTGGACCAGGGCTCGTTTCATCACCCTTTGGGTGCTGAAATCTTCCCCCAAAATTGGTGGTGGGGGGGAGTGTTATCATCCATCCTTCCCTCGATTTCCCTCCCTCGGGGATTCTGGTGAGGGTGACTCACCCCCATTCCATTGCCGTTGGATAAACCTCGTGCTGGATGCAGAGCATCCAGTGTTTACAGTTCTGGGCAAGGAGACTGTTGACATTTGGAGTCGCTGCTTCCAACCCTCCAAACTCCATTCCAAAAACTCAGGAAATTGTGCTTGGCCTGTGTTGATTCCAGAGTGGAGTCATCCCTTCTTAACCCGCTGTACACAAAGGCTTTTGGGGGAAGTTCTGCAAATTTTTGAGAGCTCAGTGAGGGCAGAACTGATTTTTTTTGACCCCTGCAGGAACAGATTTTTGCTCTTAAGTAGTCAGGAATGTTCTTGGATCAACACCTCCCCTCACAGTGATTGTTGTGTGTCCACAACCTCAACTGGAGGTGGGAAATCTCATGGATGAGGTGGACAAACAAGGAACTGGAAAAGAGGTATAAAAAAATCCACCTTGTGCTTTGAAACTTTAAAATAAGAGGCTTTTTTTGCCCTTCTGGAACATCTTCCACTTCCTCTTCCATGACCATTTCCACCAGTTCTCCCTGTTGTGCTGTAAATTCCATCCTGAGGGACTCAGTCCTGATCCTTTTGGAGTAACATGGTCAGTCCTCTGGTTTTTGGTGGGTGTTTTTGGAGTCCTTCCTATGGAGAACTACTCAAATTTGTTTGGATGTTTTTGGAATCCTTCCTAAGGAGAACCACTCTCCAATTGGTTTGGATATTTTTGGAATCCTTCCTATGGAGAACCAATCTCCAGTGGGTTTGGATATTTTTGGGAATCCTTTCCATGGAGACCATTCTCTAATGGGTTTGGATATTTTTGGAGTCCTTCCTAGGGAGAACCACTCTCCAGTTGGTTTGGATATTTTTGGAATCCTTTCCATGGAGAACCACTCTCCAGTTGGTTTGGATGCTTTTGGAATCCTTTCCATGGAGAACCCTTCTCACATCAGGCACTGCTGGGGCTTGAGTGGATGTTTGGGACACGTTCTCTTATTGCTGGTAACGAGAAAGAATTCCTTGGAAATCTGTTGGAATGAGGATGTAAAATTAGAGCTGGAGTGCCCGATTTCCTTGGAAAAGGAAGTTCCTCTCAGAATTTAATCATGTTACCAGACATCTGCCTGGATGTGGCCTGGTCCAGTGTGGTGGCTGCTGGAGGACTCTTCCCAGAAGGAATTCCGGTGGTAAATTTGTAGGAGAACACAATGGGACGACTTGGAAGAGAAGGAGACAGGGAAGGATTTTCCCTGTGGAACAGCAGGTGAGGAAATCACTTCCTCTTCTAGAATTCCAGAGGATTTGGGCTGGAAGGGGCCTTAAAGACCATCTAATTCCAACCCCCTTCCATGCTCATCTAAAATTAGATGAATTATAGACTTTATAGACCTTTGATCAGACCTCCCTTAACTCCATCTAATTTTTTTCTGCGAGCGCATCCTGGTTTATAATTCCCTTTTCCTGAAACCATTCCCTGATGAAGACATGACTTCCTGGCTGGCTGTTCATTAGTGCAGATCAAGCTTTTAATCCACTAAAGCAGATCTTAATATATTGTTTCCTTCCTGCTGCACTTACGAGCCGGGCGACCGTGAAGTCATCGGGCGACCGTCGTCGGCTCGGGGTGGGAATTCTTCCCAGCCTCTGGAAATGGGGAAGGCTCGACTCTTTCACACGAGCAGGGTTTGAAAGTCAAGCTTTTATTAATATTTCTCTCCCTACATCAGCAGATAAACCGAATTCCCCGGGTCAAAGGAGCCCCTGAGGGCGGGTGAAGGACCCCGGCGTGACAAATGGAAGCCGCGGTGATTAATGCGCTCCTGGAAGGCGCTCAAATTCCACGGGGATGAGGACACTTGGGAGAGGTCTCCCTAGGAAAAAGGGTGTTTTTTTTTTTAATCCAGTCCAACTTTATCCGTGTGTCCGTGTGCTGCAGCCCTGTTGCTTCATCAGAAGCTGCTTCAAACTTGTCTTCGTGATGTAGAAGAGACTCCAGAAGTTGTGGTTTCCCTACCTGAGGTGGATTCGGTGCATTCCATGAATCCCCCTGCTGGTCCCAGCTAAGCCTCCCTGAGTCATCTGCTGAGGAGCCAGCCCTGACCTTCCTCTGGACAGGGATGAGCCCCCTGAGACTTCCCAGTTGGATCTGGAGGAGATGACACTCCAGCTGTGGGCTCCTCAATGCCCACTCAAGTTCCTGTGACATGACGTGTGGATGGAACTGTCATTTTAAAAGATTGTGTGAATTTTGGTCTGAAGAGACTTTTTTGGGGGGGTCTGTCAGGGCAAAAGTTTTTATGAGCAGCAGAAAGGTGTTTTACTAGAGAAGGGAACGGAGCTGGAGAAGGTTCTGGAGCAGCTGAGGGAGCTGGGGGGGCTCAGCCTGGAGAAAAGGAGGCTCAGGGGGGACCTTCTGGCTCTGCAACTCCCTGACAGGAGGGGGGAGCCAGGGGAGGGTCGGGCTCTGCTGCCAGGGAACAAGGGACAGGAGGAGAGGGAACGGCCTCCAGCTGTGCCAGGGGAGGGTCAGGTTGGACATCAGGAGGAATTTCTTCATGGAAGGGCCTGGGGAGTGTTGGAGTCCCCATCCCTGGAGGTGTCCCAGGAAGGCCTGGCCGTGGCACTCAGTGCTCTGGGCTGGGGGACAAGGTGGGCACCGGGCACAGGGTGGACTCCATGACCTTGGAGGTCTTTTCCAACCTCAGCGATTCCACGATTCTGGGATTCTGTGTCACGACTGAGCGTGTCCTTTGCGAAGGTCCCGTGACAGGTGAAGAGTGAAGGTGTTTGAGCTGATGGATCAGCGAAGCCCCAAAATGTGGGTGCCCAGGATCACCCCTCCCATGCTGTGTGTCCCTGTCCTGGCTGCCTCTGTCATGACTATGGAGGAATTCCTGGGAGCACCCTGAAAACGGATACCAAGAGCCTCTCCTTGTCTGTAATTCCCTGGTTGTGAGTGATTCCCAGCCCTACTTCCCACGTGCTGCTCTTGGCTCGCTCCAGGCTGCAGGAATCCCCCAGTTTGGGCTCAGCTGCCAGGCTGTGACCCAGCTGCAGGTCCTGGTCGGGTGCCACAGCTTCTGTTGGCTTTTGTCAGCAGGGATATCAAGTGATCCAGGCTGGAGGCACAGGAACGACGCCTGTTCCTCCACACAAAAAGGCTTTTATAGGGCCTGGATCACCCCCAGCTGCTGCTCCAGCCCCATGTAGGGCCCGTGGGCTTCACATCCCAAGCTCTGCTCACATTCCCTGTGCTGGTGGGAAGCAGAGAAATTTCTGCCTGGTTGAGGAAGTGGAGGAATGAGGAAAAATGTCCCGTGTCGTGGAGCAACGGTGAGGCCACATCAGAGCCTGTTGGCTGCCCTGGGTTTCCTTCTTCCTGCTCCATCCCACCCCTGGCTCACCCCTCCTGGAAAGCCCTTCCCAGCTCCCTGCCTCGTCCCTCTGGACCTTGATGGTTTCCTGATGGCCAAGAGCCCTTTCCTGCCTTGGAATCTCTCCCGGTTCTGTGCCAGGCTGGGGATTTACGGCTGCTCTGCTGAACCCCCTGTGAGCTGCTGAGTCTGCGGTGCCCTCGGGTGCTCCCTGCACTTCCAGGGATTTATTCTTTGGATTGACTGGTTTTTGCTGCCTTTTTCCTTTCCTGGAGGTGGTGGGACCTTCCATGGGGAGCTTTGAGCTTCAGGGAGAGCTGTTGCTGTGCAGAAAGGGCAGAAGATCGTGGAATCACAGGATGGTTTGGGTTGGGAGGGATCTTAAGGATCATCCAGTCCCACCCCCTGCCACGGGCAGGGACACCTTCCACTATTCCAGGTTGCTCCAAACCCCATCCAACCTGGCCTTGGACACTTCCAGGGATGCAGAGGCAGCCACAGCTTCTCAGCCCAACCTGTGCCAGGGCCTCCCCACCCTCACGGGGAAGAATTCTTTCTCCCTCAAAAGTCCCCTGTGCCTTCCTGTCCCCAAATGTCACCTTGGGCCAGAGGTGCCTGGAGCACTCGGGGTGAGGGTGCCTGGAACTGTCCCCGTTTTCAGAGTGAAATCGTTTGCAAAGCTTTAATTGCTGCTGTTAATCAATATTACTGATAGGGCTTTGATAACTGTTGATGAACCCTTGCCCTGACGGGGGGAGGGAGGGTTGGGTGACCCCAGGGAAGGATCCAGAGGGGCTGGGAATGTGTGTGTGTGTGTGTGCAAGGAAGGGAAGTGAACATTCCCTCATCCCCACACTCGCTGTCCCACCACTGGTTTGATGGGATTGGTTGGATGATACTGATAATATCCATCCCTGGAAGTGTCCAAGGCCAGGTTGGAGCAACCTGGGCTAGTGGAAGGTGTCCCTGCCCATGGCAGGGGGTGGCACTGGATGGGCTTTAAGGTCCTTTCCAATCCAAACCATTCTGTGATTGTATTATTGATATAATCAATACTATTAATTAATAGTACCAATATTAATGTTAATAATCAATAAAAGTAATATTAATAATAACAACAACTGTGGAGTGGATTGAGGGTCTATAGTGGAATGGATGGGGTTATTTAATAATTTAATTTGATTTTGTTTTATTTTATATTTTATTTTATCATATTTTATCTTATTGTATCTTATTTTATTTTATTTATTTTATTTAATTTTATCTTATTTTATTTCGTCATATTTTATTTTATTGTATCATATTTTATTTTATTTATTTTATTTAATCTTATTTTATCTTATTTCATTTTATCTTATTTCATTTTTTTATTTTATCTTATCCTATCTTATTTCCTTTTATTTCCTTTTATTTCCTTTTATTTTATTTCCTTTTTTATTTGTTTATTTTTCTATTACTTGTCTTTAATAATCGCTTTTATCGCTTTTTTTTCCCCCCATCCCTTCCTCGCACAGGCAGCCTATGGGGACCCCCCTCCCTCCCTCCCGCCTTTCCCAGGACAGAAACGGGGCGAAGCAGCAGCGGGAACCCCCCCCCGGGTGGGGATGGAGGGATGGACGGACGGACGGACGGACGGACGGATGGATGGATGGGTGGAAGGCGCGGGGGGAGCCTGGGAGCCTCCGAGCCGCCGGCTCTGGTTCTCATTAAGCGGCCAAAACTCGCAGCCATAAATTAGGGCGGACAAAGCCACCCCCTCCCCTTCCCCTTCCCCTCCCCGCCGCCCCCCGGCCGGGCCGGGCAGCGCTCGGGGGGCGGCGGGCGGAGGGAGGGACCCGCCGGCATAAGAAGGGGAGGTTCGGAGCGGAGGCGGTGACACGGTGACAGCCCCGGCGGCGGCGGCATGGCCGGCCCGGGCCCCCCCCCGGGCTGGGGGCACCGCCTCGTCCTCCTGGGGGTCCTGCTGGGGGTCCCCCCGCCGGGGACGGCAGGTAAGGGGGTCCCGGAGGGGGTGTTGGGGAGGGTTTCGGGTGAGGCGGAGGGTCCGCGGGAGGGATGGGGAGGAGGGATGATGGGGAGAGTGGGATCTCTGCGATCCCACCGCCCGCTCGGGGGGATCATCCCCCCAAATCCCCGTTCTCCCGCCCCAGCCCGGCGCTCGCCGCTGTGACTCCCTGTGGTCCTGTTGGGATGGGATCAGGCGACCCCCGGGGAGAGGGGGGGTTCGGCTTTCACCCCCCCAAAGCGGCTCAGACCCCCCCCATCCCGTCCCCATCCCATTCCCGTCCCGTCCCGATCCCGTCCCGGCTCCGGGAAGGAGCTCGGGGGCTCGTGCAGCTGCTCCGTGTTTTTGGGCTGAAACGTGGCTTTTTCGGTCGTTGAGGAAATACATTTTTCTCCCCGGAGGTTCTCGTCGGAGGAGAGCGAGGGGGGGGACACACACACCAGTTTCACTTCAGCCTCTCCCGCAGCTTCTTCCCCATCCCTAATTCCTTCCCCAACCCCACCGGGAACTCAGGGCCGAGGTGTCTCCACCCAAAGCAAATTTTTTTGTTGTTGTTGTTGTTATTTTTTTTTTTAACTGCTGAGCTTTGCCGGGTTCTCGGCGGCTGCTGAAAGTTTTCCAGCGGCTCCGAGAGAGCTGGGAGAGCAACGGGGAGGGTGGTGGGAGCCAGGAATCTCTGTTTGGATAAAGAGTGGAGCTGGGAAAGCTGCCTGCTCCGGTGGGATCTGGGCTCTGCAGGGCTCACTCGGGGCTCCCCATCCCCAAAATATAGGGTGCCAACATCCCCAAACGCCAAAGCAGTGCTGTTCCCCACGCAGCATTCCCAAATAGGGCTGGGAATGTGTGTGTGTTCTCCAGGAAATAAAGAGAAGGGGGGTGTGGGAAACCCCCTCTGCGCTAGACTTGGGTTTATTTGAGTTAGATTTTTTTAAGGCCCCGTCTCCTGCTCGGAGTCTCTGAGATTCCCAGAAAAAGCCACAGACAAAACAGCGAGAAATTTCAAATATCGTATCTGAAATCTCATAACTAAGGGATTTTGGCAACGGGGCCCAAAGCCCAGCCCAGTAATCCCAGGAAAGCGGCCGCTCCTCGTGTCCCATCCTCTCCCCAGACAGCGTGGGAGAGACTGCAGGAGCAGGAGAGGCAGAGAATCCCTGCCCTTCTCCCTTTGGGAATTAAAATTTGAGGGTTTTTATTCCTTGTCTCTGCCCTGGGAAGGCGGCAGTGGCTGAATCCGAGCGGAATATTTCAGGAATATTCAGGAATACTCCCAGAACCAGAGGCCTGTGTGTGGCTGGGGGTT
This sequence comes from Pipra filicauda, assembly GCF_003945595.2. Lineage (NCBI taxonomy): Eukaryota > Metazoa > Chordata > Aves > Passeriformes > Pipridae > Pipra > Pipra filicauda. The sequence goes on along the minus strand of NW_024104859.1, from coordinate 99,975 downwards.
GGAGGGCCTGGCTCCTGCTCTGGGAGGAGGTGAGGAGAGGGAATTTGGGATTGTGCCACCACCTTATCTGCAGTTATTCCTGGAATCTGATAGCAGGCTAAATATAATGGGAGCTGATTAAATACCACACTGAGATAGTGCTGGGGGGACAGGGGTGGCCAGGCTGGGTGGCTCCATCCCGTTAAACACCCATCTGCAATTCCCAACCCAGAACTCCACCTTTTTTTTTTGTTTTTTTTCCCTTTGTCTTTTCAATAACTTCATCTTTCCTCCGGCCAAACCACCCCCCCATCACTGCACAGGGAACCAAAACAACCCTATAAAATTATTAAGCCCTAAGCCTTGTTATTCCACTCCCTGAGTAAATAACTTTGCTGGGGAACGTTATTCCATCCAAGTTCTCCCTGGCAACGTTTGGCTTGGCAAGGTGACCCCAAATCCTTGACATTTTTGTTCGACCCCGACCCCTCTCTGCAGCATCCTCAGGTTGGAATTTCTGGTTCCGCTGTCATCCAGGCTGAAGTCACCCGTGGCTGCTCCCACTGCTGCAATCAAATCCAGCCACATTGTTTAGGAACAAAATAATCTTAGAAAGTCTGTGTGACTCTGGATGGAGCCAAGGAATTGCTTGTGCTGCTCCACCCCAGGGGGGAGCTGGGATGGCTCAGAGAAACCAGGAATGTGCTGCCGTTGTTTCGGCTCCTCCGCTCCCTCCTCGAGCCCAGCTCGGGCTGGAAAGATGCTAACTCCATTTTGGGGGGATGGAACCACACTTGCCCATCCCATAAATCATGGAATCGTGGAATGGTTTGGGTTGGGAGGGACCTTGAAGGTCTTCCAGTTCCACTCCCTGCCATGGGCAGGGACACCTTCCACTAGCCCAGGTTGTTCCAAGCCCCGTCCAACCTGGCCTTGGACACTTCCAGGGATGGCAACCATGTGCCAGCTGCTTCTCCAGGGTGGGATTCAAGGGATTAAGGCCTCTGGTTTGGGACTTGGGAGGCTTCCAGGATTAAGGCTGGGCCAGAAATGAGGGTGCTGAGCTGGGAAAGGGGCGATGTTTTGGCTTCGTTCCGGTGTCCATCCCCAGAAACATCCCTAAGAGGAGGCTCTGCATGTTCCCGAGTTCCCTCTGGATGGGGCTGTGGAGAAGCTCCAGCTCCCAGGGTCTGGCAGGGTCTGTTCACCAGGACTTCTCCTCCTCAGGGCCACCGTCCCACGGAGAACGTGTCACCCCACAGTGGCTCCTGGGGGGCCGCAGCAGACGAGCCGTGAGCCTGCAGGAACAGGTAAGGGCTGGAGCCTCCTCCCTCCCTCCCTCCCTCCGGCTTCCCTCTGCCTGCAGGGATTTGTGGGGGCACTGGGATGGAGATGTGGAGTTTGCAGGATCCATGAGCAGGATCCATGAGCAGGACAAGGAGTTTACAGGATCTGTGAGGAAGGTGTGGAGTTTGCAGGATCCATGAGCAGGGTGAGGAGTTTTTAGGATCCATGAAGAGAGTGTGGAGTTTGCAGGATCTATGAGCAGGACATGGAGTCTTTGGGATCCATGACCAGGGTGTGGAGTTTGCAGGATCCATGAATAGACATGGAGTTTTCAGGATCCATGAGCAGGATGAGGAGTTTGTAGGATCCATGAACAGGACATGGAGATTTTAGGATCCATGAGGAGGGTGTGGAGTTTGCAGGATCTATGAGCAAGACAAAGAGTTTGCAGGATCCATGAGGAGGATGAGGAGTTTGCAGGATTCATGAACAGGACAAGGAGTTTATAGTATCCATGAGGTGGATGTGGAGTTTGCAGGATCCATGAGCAGGATGAGAAGTTTTCAGGATCCATGAGGATGTGGAGTTTGCAGGATCCATGAGCAGGGTGTGGAGCTTTTAGGATCCATGAACAAGACATGGAGTTTGCAGGATCCATGAGCAGGGTGTGGAGTTTGCAGGATCCATGAGCAGGGTGTGGAGTTTGCAGGATCCATGAACAAGACATGGAGTTTTTAGGATCCATGAGCAGGGTGTGGAGTTTTCAGGATCCATGAGCAGGATGAGGAGATTTTAGGATCCATGAGGATGTGGTGTTTTCAGGATCCATGAGCAGGACATGGAGTTTTTAGGATCCATGAGCAGGATGTGGAGTTTTCAGGACCCATGAGGATGTGGAATTCCCTCTGGGGGAAGAACCTTTTCCAGATATCCAACCTAAACCTGCCCTGTCCCAGCTCCAGCCATTCCCACGGGTCCTATCCCTGATCACCACAGAGAAGGGAGTCCTTGGAAGCCTGTGAGGAGGAGAGCACATCAGGACATCTCTTCCCAGGGCTGCTCTGCTGGCTGTCACACCCCCCTGCCACCCCCACCATCCCCAAATCCACTTTCTGAGCTGCCTGTGGTCACCCTCTCCTGGGTTGGGCCCCTTTCCCGGCTCCAGGATCAGCTGGATTGGCAGCTGCCCCTCAGCAGCTGGGCCTCCTACCCGGAATCCGGGGGGGTCTGGGGGCTGTGCTTTCCTTCTGGATCCTTCTGGATCCATCCAAACCCCTTCCCAGCACTGGTGCAGAGGGTTCTGAGGAGCTGTTCTGGCTGGGGGTGGAGCAGATTCCCTGCTGGGAGGTGACTTTCCCTGCTGGCTTTCCCTGCTTCCAAGTGAGACCTCCTTGCTCCAGGTGGAGGAGCCTTTGGAGAGGGGGTTTGTGCTTGGAGGGGCTGGATGGTGCCTTTTCCCAGGGGATTCAGTGCTGGCTGCTCCTCCAGGAGCTAAAATAGCCCGTGTGGGTGCTGTGGTGAGCCTGGAGAACCATCCCCTCCCTGCCAGGCAGCCCCGGATCCATCTATATTTAAATTGGAAGGCACTTGGGATGGGCAAGATGTGGCAACAGGAGGTTTATTTATGCTCCTGCCAACACCCAAAATGATCCTTCTGGGGGGTGGTGGTGTGTGTGAAATCGCAGCCATGTGATTTTGGGGGGGTTCAGGAATCTCTGGGGGGCTCCAGGGCAGGTCCTGGAGTATTTCCTGGCATCTGCTCTGCCTCCAGCTCCAGCCAGCCCGAAACAAGGAGGCTCCTGTTCCTGGAGCAGGGGGAAGGAGGGGAGAGGGAGGGTGGTCGTGGCCGGGAGGCTTCGTGGGGAGGAACAACGGGGACAACCAGGCACAGCCCCAACCCGGCCCTTTTCGCTGCTGACAGTCGTGTTTTCAGGCTCAATTTAGCCCGTCCCGTCCCCACCCCGGCTCCTCCCGCCCTCCAGCAAAGATCCTGGAAATAAATGCGGCTTTGGGAACGCTGCCAGCCCCGCTCTGTGCGTCCAGGAGTCTGTGAGGAGGCAAAATCCGGGTCCATGAAATGATGGGTTGGAATTTGGTGACACCCCCCACCCCCCCGTCCCTTCCCGAGGCTCCTTCATCCCTTCCCTGGGGGCTGCTCCTGGTGCAGCAGGTGGGATGGATGCCACATTCCCCTTTTCCTGGAGGAGGGAGGTGGATCCAGGGGGTAAAAAGGAGGCTGGTGGTGGTGGCCCGCCGTGGGCGGGCTGGCACTGGCGCTGGCACGGCGCTGGGTGGGCTGGACCTTCCTCCCCACCCTCCCCTCCCCTCCTCTCTCCCATTGTTCAGGGCTCAACTCCCCGAGGGCTCCAGAGCTCCCAGCACACATGGAAGTGATTTTGGAGAGGCCTGGGGTGGGAGGGGGTCGTGGGGACCCTGATTGCAAACAGCTCCCCCCCGGTCGTGCTGGCTGCGGTGGGATCCTGTCCTGGCATCCTCCTCCTCCTCCTCCTGCTCCTGCCTCTTCTCCCGGGCTTGGGATGTGGAGGGAAGGTGCCAGAGCTGACCTTGGGCTTTTCCAGCCCCTCACAGATGGAAGTGGAGGTTGTATCCAGCATCCTGACCTGGGTGTCCCACTGGTTATCCAGCCCTGAGGAATGGGAGTCTCCTGTCCCCTCCCTGGGGACTCATCCAGCCTTTCCTGCTGCCCTTGGAGTTCCTGCCTCTTTCCTTTCCCTTTGGAATTGCTTTTTCCCAAATGTGGTTTCTCACTGCAGTGGTTTTAAACTGCCAGAGGGCAGGGATAGGTGGGATGTTGGGATGAAATTCTTGGCTGTGAGGGTGGGGAGGCCCTGGCCCAGGTTGGGCAGAGAAGCTGTGGCTGCCCCTGGATCCCTGGAAGTGTCCAAGGTCCGGTTGGAGCAACCTGGGCTAGTGGAAGGTGTCCCTGCCCATGGCAGGGGGTGCAACTGGATGGTCTTGAAGGTCCCTTCCATCCCAAACCATTCTGGGATCTTAAGGGAGCAGGAGAGCTCCTCACCTTCCCTCTGTGTCTCTCCTGGCATCCCATCCCTGTCTGGGAAAGCACCTTGGCACTGGGGGAACCTCCTTCCACCCTTTGCTTCCCCTCCCACTGCAGGATCATTCCCTGGGGCCCTGGAGCAGCCAGTGTCTCCCTGGCCTGGGATGGGATGTGGCCATTCCCTTCATTCCCTTCATCCTCACCGAGGAACTCGGATGCAAACTTGGAGCATCCCGTCCGGTCCCGGGATGGGATCCCTGAGCCTCGGGCCCCTCCCTGGGGAGCTCTGAATACACACTGGGCTCATGGCCCTGCTCCAGAGGAGGAAGGAGGGAGGAGAGGACTGCCTGTGGTTTGGGATGTGCTGCAGGTGCCGAGGACACGCTCCTGCCCGTCTGCTTCCCGCTGGGAAACCCTTTTCCCTGTGTGAGGTGTGGCAGGACTGAGCAACCCCTGCTGTGCTCCCTGTTTGCTTTGAAACAACCCCAACCCTGCCTGGATTGCCTTGCTTCCCTTGGCTCCCTGGGATGCTTTTCCAACGAGCAGCTGGAGCCAGAGGCTTGTCCTTGAGGTCTTGGATCCTGATCCCTGTGTGGATGTTGGACAAGGTGATGCAATTCCCAGGCTGTGCTGCTCAGACCTCACTGGGATCCAGCTGCCTGGGGAGGACCTGGCTCAGCTGTGCTGCTCCAGCTGGAAAAGCCATCTCCAAATCATCCCTGGAGCATCTCCTGGTAAGTCGGATCCCCGTTTTCCCCGGCACATCCGGGCCTGTCTGTGCTCATTTAGGAAATCAGGACTTGTGGGACCTGCCCGAGCAGAGGGATTGGCTGGGATTTGGATGTGGATTTTTGGCTTAACCATTGATTTCCCGAGGAGCTTGGTGCTCCTTGAGCTTCCCAGCAGGAATGGAGGAGGAAGCCTGGGAGAGCAGGATGTCTGGGAGCTGTGGGAAGAGCAACTCAACCCCCTTGGCCTCGGCTCCCGTGGAAACATCCTGTGGTTTTCCTGATCAATGGAGGGAAAAAGTAAACCAGACTTGAGCTGGGCCACTCACGGACTGGGACATGAGATGACATTCCAGCCTCTCCCAGCCCAGCCCCTGGTGGGATTGGCTTTGCTGGGATGTCCTGGAGAGGGGCCACCACTTCCACACCCAGCCAGGGCTGAGGAAAGGTGGATCCTGCAGCCCCTGGCAAGGACTGGGGGATTCTTTTCGTGGTTATTGGAGAAAGGAGGGGGAGGAGGAAGATTCCAGAGCCTGGGAATATGCTGGAGCCCAGGATTGTATTGGAACCTGTGAAGACTGCTGGATCCCAGAAGGATTATGGAGCTTGGAATGTACTGGATCCCAGAAGGATACTGGAGCTTGGAATGTGCTGGATCCCAGGAAGATGCTGAGCCCAGGGTGGTGGTGGAGCCCAGGATGACACTGGAAGTTGGGATGTTGCTGGAACTTGGAATGTGCTGGAACCTGGGACAATGCTGGAGCCTGGGACAATGATGAAGTGTGGGATTATACTGGAGCTCAGTGGGAAGATGCTGGAGCCCAGGAGGATGCTGGAGCCTGGGGTGATGCTGGAGCCTGATAAGTTGAGGGAGCTCAGGATGACATTGGAGCCTGGGATGATACTGGAACCTGGGATGGTGCTGGAACCCGGGATGGTGCTGAATCCTGGGATAATGGAGCCCAGAGCAATGCTGGAGCTCAGGATTATATTGGAACCTGGGGAGATGATGGAGCTTGGAATGATACTGGAGCCCAGGATGATGCTGAAACTCAGAATGATGCTTGGAGCCCAGGATGGTGCTGGAGCCTGGAATGATGTTGGAGCCCAGGAGGATATTGGAGCCTGGAATGATGTTGGAGCCCAGGACAGTGCTGGACCCAGGAGGATATTGGAACCTGGAATGATGTTGGAGCCTGGAATGATGTTGGAGCCTGGGACAGTGCTGGAGCCCAGGAGGATATTGGAACCTGGGATGATGATGGAGCTTGGAATGATGTTGGAGCCTGGAATGATGCTGGAACCTGGAATGATGTTGGAGCCCAGGACAGTGCTGGACCCAGGAGGATATTGGAACCTGGGATGATGATGGAGCTTGGAATGATGCTGGAGCCTGGGAAGGTGCTGGAGCCCAGGAAGAATCTAATCCCTGCTCATTCCTGGTGTGCAGCATCTTGGCAGGCCCTGCTCCCTGCCAGGCTCAAGGCAAAATTACCAGTGTTTAATTGATTAATTAATTAATTAATCCCCTTTCCTGGCCTCAAAGCTGGGTGATTTGGCTCCTGCCTGGCACAAGTGCTGCTCCCCTTCCTATTCTCCCTCTTTTTGCTGCTCTGGATCTCTCCAGGGGCTGAGCTGGCCCCATCCCAGCTGGAATCGGGATCCATCCCCTCCTGGATTCCTCAGATTCCTCGGGGGAAACTGAGGCACCGGGAAGGGAAGAGCTTGTGGTGCAACACCTGGCAGGGATGGGACACAGATCCCAGCAGCAGCCGTTGGTTTTCCAGCCTTTGGAACTGGGACAGGGAGCTGTAAGTGCCGGGATAACCCTGGACAAAGACATGGCCCTTTAAGACGGCAGCTGGGAAAAAGAGCTTTTTGCCAGGAAAGGCCCTTAAGTCGAGGCAGGGAGTAATTGCTGGGGAATTCAAAACCGGGAAGGAGCCGGCAGGGACTTTGGGGGGGAAAGAGGAGGAGGAGGAGATGGAAAGGGCTGCGGGGAGCGGGCGTTGGGGAGATCAGAGAGGAAAAAAAAAAAAAAAAAAGGGGAGGGCGAGAAGGGGGGGAAAGAAGGGAAACGGCAAGAAAAATGTCCAGACCATGTTTGGCTAGGGAGTGATGTTTGGATAAGATCATGTTCCAAAAATACAGCCCGTTCCCACCAGCGCCGAAGGAGGGGGGGGGGGGGGGGGGGGTCCCGTGCCCCCCCCCGGGTTCCTCCTGCGGCTCCACGCGGGGCCCCGCGCCGGGATTTGGGATCCGTGCCGGGATTTGGATCCCGTGGCTGTGCCGTGCTGGTGCCGAAAGGAATTGGCGGAGCCCCGCAGCCGCCTGGCTTCGCTCTTGGCTTTGTTTTTTTAAGGCACCGCGTCCGCTCGCCTTTTTTGGAGCTGGGAAGAGTTTGCTGGAGGAGAAGGGGAGGGGGGGGATGCTCAGCCAGCCCGGCTCCATCACCGCATCCCGATGGCGGGGGGAGCGGGACACCTCCGTGTCCTCGGGAATTGGGGCCGTCAGGACTCTCCTTGGAGCAGGGATCGGTCCCACGGCCGGTTGGAGCAGCTGGAGGGGGTGTCCCCACTGCCAGGGCTCGGCTTGGGATGGATCTGCGGGAACATCCATCCCGGGAGCACAAATCCCATGTCCTGGGGTCTGGCAGCTGTGGGGCCTCACATCCCAAAATGCTCTGTCCCATCCTTTTTAAGGATGATGGTCCCCAGGAGGGAGAGGCTGCCAGGCTGGGGGTCCCCCAGTATCCCCACTTCCCAGGCAAAGCCTTATCCATAGGGATCAGGGAACAGCAGGATTTAACCTCTGTTTCATCCTAAGCTGTGAATCACCCAGCTTTACCCACTCCTTACTGCATTCCCAGTTTTCCAACTGCAAAATCCCAAGTTCTGAATCACCCAGTTTTACCCCCTCCCTGCTGCATTCCTGGTTTTCCAGCTGCAAAATCCCAAGTTCTGAATCACCCAATTTTACCCCCTCCCTGCTGCATTCCTGGTTTTCCAGCTGCAAAATCCCAAGTTCTGAATCACCCAATTTTACCCCCTCCCTGCTGCATTCCTGGTTTTCCAGCTGCAAAGCCCTGTAATGCCAAGAGCAGCTGAAGGCAGAGCCTTGCAGAGATGGCTCCTTCCTCTTCCCTTGCTCTCCAGAACTGGAAAAGCCTCACCATGGATCTTCATGGATGGGGAGGGACTGGTGGGGTCCCATGGAAGATCCTGAGGGCTCCCTGCATCCCTCATGGATGGGAGGGACTGGTGGGGTCCTGTGTGAGATTCCAAGGGCTCCCTACATCCCTTATGGATGGGGAGGGATTGATGGGCTCCTGTGGGTGATTCCAAGGGTTCCTTACATCCCTCATGGATGGGAGGGACTGATGGAATCCTGTGGGGAATCCTGAGGGCTTCCTACATCCCTCATGGATGGGAGGGACTGATGGGATTCTATGGAGAATCCCAAGGGTTCCCTGCATCCCTCATGGATGGGAGGGACTGATGGGGTCCTGTGTGAGATTCCAAGGGTTCCCTGCATCCCTCAGGGATGGGAGGGACTGATGGGATTCTCTGGAGGATCCCAAGGGCTCCCTACATCCCTCAAAGATGGGGTCCCACGGGGGATCCCTGAAAGCTCCCTGTATCCATCATGGATGGGGAGGGATTGTTGGGGGTCCTGTGGGGTATCCCAAGGGCTCCCTGCATCCATCATGGGTGGGGAGGGACTGGTGGGGGTCCTGTGGGGGTTCCAAAGGCTTCCTACATCCATCATGAATGAGAGCGACTGATGTGGTTCCAAAGGGGATTCCAAGGGCTCCCTGCATCCCTCATGGATGGGAGGGACTGATGGGGTCCCGTGGGGGATTCCAAGGGCTCCCTGCATCCATCATAGATGGACGGGACTGATGGGATTCTATGGGGAATCCCAAGGGTTTCCTGCATCCCTCATGGATGGGAGGGACTGATGGGATTCTGAGGGGGATTCCAAGGGTTCCCTGCATCCATTATGGATGAGAGGGACTGGTGGGGTCCCATGGGGTATTCCAAGGGCTGCCTGTATCCATCATGGATGGGGAGGGACTGGTGGGGTTCCATGGGGGATTCCAAGGGCTGCCTGTATCCATCATGGATGGGGAGGGACTGGTGGGGTTCCATGGGGGATTCCAAGGGCTCCCTGTATCCATCATGGATGGGGAGGGACTGGTGGGATTCTGAGGGGGATTCCAAGGGTTCCCTGCATCCATTATGGATGAGAGGGACTGGTAGGGTCCCATGGGGTATTCCAAGGGCTGCCTGTATCCATCATGGATGGGGAGGGACTGGTGGGGTCCTATGGGGATTCCAAGGGCTCCCTGTATCCATCATGGATGGGGAGGGACTGGTGGGGTCCCATGGGGATTCCAAGGGCTCCCTGTATCCATCACGAATGGGAGGGACTGATGTGGTTCTGAGGGGGATTCCAAGGGCTTCCTGTATCCATCACGAATGGGAGGGACTGATGTGGTTCTGAGGGGGATTCCAAGGGCTCCCTGGATCCTTCATGGATGGGGAGGGACTGATGGGGTCCTGTGGGGGATCCCAAGGGCTCCCTGCATCCATCATGGATGGGGAAGGATTGATGGGCTGTGTGAGATTCCAAGGGCTCCCTGCATCCCTCATGGATGGGGAGGGACTGATGGGGTCCTGTGGGGGATCCCAAGGGCTCCCTGCATCCCTCATGGATAGGAGTGACTGATGGGATTCTCTGGAGGATCCCAAGGGCTCCCTGTATCCATCGAGGATGGGGAGGGATTGTTGGGAGTCCTGTGGGATATCCCAAGGGCTCCCTGCATCCATCATGGATGGGGAGGGACTGGTGGGGTCCTGTGGGGTATCCCAAGGCCTCCCTGTAACCATCATGGATAGGGAGAGACAGAGTGAGGGAGCCAGAGCCACATCCAGGCCACAGCCAAGAGCCAGGTGATGTTTTCAGTGTCCCCAGCTGGGAATGGGATGTGGGGACATCAGGAAAGGGCAGCATTTTGGGCTCCAGCCCATCCTGTCACGTGCTGGGTTGGATCCAAAGGTCAGATTCCCATTTAACACCTTCCAAAAGCGAGGGAGTGAGTAAATCCAGCGGCATCCTGGGGAAGCTGAGTCACTCCCTCCCTTTTGCTGCTCCCGGTGTTTTTATCCGATCCATTATCCCGGTGGTTGGTGGTTATTTCCACACCCTGCAGGGGCACAGACCCACCCAGGGGTGAGGCCCTTTTCCCCTGGATCAGGATCTCTGGTGGGATAAATCCGTGGTGGGATGGAGCACACGGAGACCCCGCTCCCCATCCCGTGCCCCATCCTGGTTCTCCCCTCTGCCTTTCCCAGGGGAAGCTGCCGGCAGGGTTGGGATTTGCTGCCTCACCCCCATCCCTGTGGGGTCAATCCCAGTGGGAATCCTCTGTTATCCCTGTGCTGGGCTGGGAATTCTCAGGAAATCAGGAGTTGTTTCTCACCTTCCACGGGGTTGTGGCAGGGGATGGAGTGGATGGAGCAGAACCAGGGAGAGGCCGGGATGTGGCCTGGGCTGGGGAGCAGAGGGAGGTGCTGGGGACAGGGATGTGTTTCCTGATTCCAGGAGGTGCTGGGGACAGGGATGTGTTTCCTGATTCCAGGAGGTGCTGGGGACAGGGATGTGTTTCCTGATCCCATTCCCTCTTCCCCATTTCCAGGTGCCCTAAGCTGGAGAGCAGAGGGGAAGTGCTTGAGGACAGGGATGTGTTTCCTGATGCCATTCCCTCTTTCCCTTTCCAGGTGCCCTGATCTTGGAGAGCAGAGGGAGGTGCTGGGGACAGTGGTGTCTTTTTTGATCCCATTCCCTCTTTCCCTTTCCACGTTCCCTGATCTTGGAAAGCAGCGGGAGGTGCTGGGGACAGGGATGTCTTTTTTGATCCCATTCCCTCTCTCCCTTTCCAGGTGCCCTGATCTTGGAGAGCAGAGGGAGGTGCTGGGCACAGGGATGTCCTTTCTGATCCCATTCCATCCTTTCCTTTCCAGGTGCCGGCGCCTGCCCGGGCAGAGGTGGCTGTGAAAGCTGAGGGCAAAGAGCTCATCCTGGTGCTGGAGAGGAACCAGTAAGTGCTGGGATGGGGCTGGGAAGGTGGTGTGGGGTGTTTGGCACTGGAGATGTCCCTCTACCCTCACGGCATTTCATGGAATCATGGAATGGTTTGGGTTGGAAGGCACCTTAAAGCCCATCCAGTCCCTCCATGGGCAGGGACACCTTCCACCATCCCAGGTTTCTCCAACCTGGCCTTGGACACTCCCAGGGATCCAGGGGCAGCCACAGCTTCTCTGTCCCGTGGTGGGTTCCTGTCCCTGTGGAGAGAGTTGTTCTCTGCAGGAGGAGCTTCTGCTTCCACTTGTCCTTCCCACCAACCTATCCTGGCAGAATCCTCTTCCTGCTGCTGTTTGGGTGCAAAATCAGCCACCACAATGTCCCCAGAACCCTCCAGAGACCTGCAGAGGAGCTTCTGGTGTGCAGGAAGGAGAACTGGGGGGTTCCCCTGCATGTTTTTGGGTCAGTGGGGGGGTTGTCGTGGAGGTTGGAAGCTCCTGAGCAAAGCTGAGCCTGGGGTCTCGCTGGGGCTCCAGGCCTGGAGAGCTTTGGGTGTCCTCCCATGCCCCCCAGTCCTGGCTTGGTGCCAACTTTGCCAGGCTGAGGGGTGGCCAGGAGGGGGGAGGAGCATCCCTGGGGGCTGTGGGGCCTCTGGAAGGAGCAGGGAGGTGTGAGGAACTGCGGGATGGGGGCACGGGGAAACAGGGGAGGGGGTGGGTGGCAGCAAAAGGGAACTGGGCAGCCAGGGCAGCCCAGGGCACCCAGGACCATCTGTAATACCTGGGAACATCCATAGCACTTGGGATCATCCATGAGACCTGGGATCATCCATAATGCTTGGGAACATCCATGGCACCCTGGACCATCCATGGTACCTGGGATCATCCATAACACCTGGAATCATCCATGATACCTGGGATCATCCATGGCACTTGAGATCATCCATGATACCTGGGATCATCCATGGCACCCAGGACAATCCATGGCACCTGGGATCATCCATGGCACTTGGGATCATTCATGGCACCCAGGACAATCCATGGCACCCAGAGATCAACCATGGCACCTGGGATCATCCATAGTACCTGGAGTCATCTGTAGTACCTGGGATCATCCATGGCACTTGGGATCATCTATGTTACCTGGGATCATCCATGGCACCCAAGACAGTCCATGGCACCTGGGATCATCCACGGCACTTGGGATCATCCGTAGTACCTGGAGTCATCCATAGTACCCAGAATCATCCATGGCACCCTCCATGGCACTCGGGATCATCCATGGCACATGGGATCATCCGTAGTACCTGGAGTCATCCATAGTACCCAGGATCATCCATAGCACCCGAGATCATCCATGGCACCCAGGATCATCCATGGCACCTGGGACAATCTATGGCACTCAGGATCATCCATAGTACCTGGTATTATCCAAAGTACCTGGAATCATCTGTAGTACCTGGCATCATCCATAGTACCCGGGATCATCCATAGCACCCTCCATGGCACCCAGGACAATCCATGGCACTTGGGATCATCCATAGTACTTGGAGTCATCCGTGGCACCCAGGATCACCCGTGACACCCAGGATCATCCATAGCACCTGGAATCATCCATGACACCTGGAGTTATCCATGGCACTTGGGATCATCTATGGCACCTGAGATCACCTATGGCACCTGGGATCATCCATGGTCCAGGGCAATCCATGACACCCAGGGCAGTCCATAGCAATTGGGATCATCCATGGCACATGAGATCATCCGTGGCACACAGGACAGTCTGTGGCATCCAAAAGCATCTGTGTCACCCAGGACAGTCCATGGCACCCAGGACAGTCTCTGACACCCAAGACATGACACCCAAGAACTTCCCTGGCACCCAAGAACTTCCAGGAACCAAGAACTTCTCTGATCCCAGGACCACCCATTGCACCCAAGACACCCAAGGCTGGCTGTGGGGACAGTGTGGGGACACCAAAGCAGCCCTGGCCATCTAAACTGCTCCCCTGGGGCAGGTGACAGGGCCACCTTAGCCCTGGGAGCCCGTGGAGGCTGGGCTAGATCTCCCATCTTCTCTCTCCTGGTGCTGGGACACTTGGTTGGTCTCCAAACCCATCCCGTGGGGTTTTCCTTCCCTTGTGCTGCAGGAGAAGACACATCTCTCCCCTCCTTCCCTGGGTGCCTGGAGAGGCCATCCCAGTGCTCTGAGTCCCACATCCCTGGCTCAACTATCCCAGTTCTGTTCTCCAAGCACAATACAGAGGCTCCTGCCTCTCCTGTGTCCTCAGCCCACCTGTCCCTGGCCCTGTCCCCATCCTGGGGGGACAATCTTGTCTTGCCCAACCACCTACGTGTCCCCTTCCAGGAACCAGCTCGGAGCTCCTGTCTCATTTCTGGGCTGGAAGTGGAGCCCCTGGTGCCAGGCACCCACTCACGGGCGGGCAGCAAAGCCACAGCCATGCCCACAGAGTCATTTCTGGGGCCCAAGTGGGTGTAAAATCGAGAGCAGGAGGTGGGAGGGCTGTTCTGGCGCTGCCTGCCTGTTATTTTCTCCTTCTGCAGAAAAAAAACCTCTGGGACGGGGCCAAACCTCAACAATCGAGGGCTGAACTGACCCCAGGGGCAAACCTGGACCTCCTTCTCCTTCTCCTTCTCCTTCTCCTTCTCCTTCTCCTTCTCCTTCTCCTTCTCCTTCTCCTTCTCCTTCTCCTTCTCCTTCTCCTTCTCCTTCTCCTTCTCCTTCCCCTTTCCTTTCCTCTCCTTCCCAAACCTTCCTAAACCTTCTTTTCCTTTTCCTTTCCCCTTTCCTTTTTTTCCCCATCCTTTCTCCAACAACCCACGGGGTCATTCCAGCCCCAGATCCCCCTTTCTCCTGCCTGGCACCCCCATCCCGGTGTGTTCCCGACTGTGAGCTCAGCCCTGGCTCTTCCCTGCGGCAGGAAGCCGTTTGTCAGCGTGGGATGGGCTGGGATTGGGATGTGTCACTCCTGGATCAGCCTCGGGAATGGAGGGGAGATGTCCGGCAGCTGCAGGGGGGAGCTGAGGCACGTGGGGTGAAGGTAGGGCGGGGGTGCAGCTTTCTAAAAGCAGCCTGAGCTTTCTCACAATCCTCTCGGGATTTTTGGGAAGCCCCCCTCGCTCTTCCCGGGGTGTTTCCTCGGGATTACCACCCTGGCGGTGCCGGGAGTGACACCAAGTGACATTCCTGGGGTTGGAGACCTCAAACCTCCCCCATCCTCAGCCGGTCCCTGAGCACGGGGCCGATCCTCTCTTCTCCCGGCAGGAAGCTTCTTCCGGGGGGGGCTTTATCCCAAGGAGAATTAGTTCCCTGTGGAGAAGCCGCCACCCTGCCCGGCTGTTGGAGGTGACCGGGTGGCCCTCGAGGTGCCCGGGGTGGGCCCTGGGCTCCCCCCATCCCAGCCCAGGATCCCAAAGCGGTTTTGGGGGCAGCCCTTTCCTGTCCCTTGGCCTGTGATTCCTGTTCCCGCGGGTTGGGGGCTGTGCCCGAAGCCCTGCGAGGGGGCTCTGAGGGGGGACAGGGATGGCTCAGCCGGGTCGGGACACGGCAGGAATTGGAATGGGCTGCCCAGGGAAGTGATTCTGCCCCTGGACCGGGCACTGGCGAGGCCACACCTCGAGTGCTGTGCCCAGTTCTGGGCTTCTCAGTTTAGAAAGGGTATTTAAGGGCTGGAGTGTGTGCAGAGAAGGAGCTGGGGAAGGGTCTGGAGCACCCTGGGGGGGCTCATCCTGAAGAAAAGCAGGCTCAGGGGGGACCTTCTGGCTCTGCAACTCCCTGACAGGAGGGGGGAGCCGGGGGTGGTCGGGCTCTGCTCCCAGGGAACCAGCAGGACAAGAGGGCACAGCCTCAGGTTGTGCCAGGGGAGGTTCAGGTTGGACATCGGGAAGGTTTTTACAGAGTGATGAGAATGGACTGCCCAGGGAGGTGGTGGAGTCACTTCCCTGGACACGCTGGACGTGGCACTCGGTGCCATGATCTGGGTGGCAAGGTGGGGTCACAGGTTGGACTCGATGGTCTCAGAGGTCTTTTCCGAGCTAAACGACTCTGCGTGTTTCGCTGTGTCCCCGTGCTGGGACACCCGGAGCAGCTCCAGGCTGCTCATCCCTCCTCTCTCCGCAGGCTGCTGGCTCCGGGATACTCGGAGACTCACTACAGCGGGGACGGACAGCCCGTGACCGTGACCCCCAACCACACGGTGGGTGCTGGGGGGGTGGGTGGGTGGGTGCAGGTCACCTCTGGTTTTTGGGATGAAGCCAAAGCCGTCCCGGGGCGGGGCGGGGCGCTGCGTTTTCCCTGGCAGCATCCCCGGCGCCTGTGGCAGCAGGAATGCGGCCGCACGCGGCTCCTGTATCTCTTGGCCGCGGTTCAGCACCTCGGGACGTAAACACAGGGCAGCACCAGGCCCTCCCCGATGTCCCCCCACCGGCCTTTTGTCACCCTTCCAGCGCGCCGGGCCCGTCTGTGTCCCGGGCTGAACTCCGGCTCTCCCGCCTCCCTCCCGGCTCTTCCCGGCGTGGAGGGACGCGGCTCCCCTGGCCGGGAAATGGGAAATGGGTTTTGGTGGGGTTTTTTTTTGGGATCAGCACGCGGGGTTTGTTGCTGCCCAGCCCTGCTGAGGGACCCCACTGAGGGTCTCCATCCCCTCTGTCCAGGAGCACTGTCACTACCACGGCCACGTCCGCGGCTACGGCGGCTCCTGGGTTGTCCTCAGCACCTGCTCGGGAATACGGTATGGAAAAACGCAGGGTGGGGGCGTTGTGGGGCTGGCAGAGGGTGGGATGGACCCACTGCTCCTTCCTCCCTGCAGAGATCCCCCCCTGGAGCAGCACCGATGCTCCTCCCTCTCGGCTCCAGACAGTTCACGGGGCTGATTTTTCCACTACTCCCACCCCATCCTTCTCCTCCCTTCTCCCATCCTTTTCCCAACCCCAGGAGCAGGCAGGTAAGGGGAGAAAGAACAATTTTCTGGCAGGATTGGCTTCCTTCAAGGAAATTCATCCCTAGAGGGGGAAAGACCCTCAGAACTGAGCTTTGTTCACATGGTCTGATGGTTTTGATGCCGAGGGTGTATTCGCTCCCGGGGCTGTTTGGACAAAGACCCCCATCCCTGATCCCTGCTCCCAGCCTGGATGTGGACCAAGCTGAGGTGCCATGAGTTTGTGGGGCCTCAGGGACTGAGGGAACCACAGGGGAAGCACTGCAGGAGCCACCAGGGGCTGTTCTCCTCTTCCAGGGGTCTCATAGTGCTGAGCAGCAACACCAGCTACTACCTGAGCCCCCTGGACCCCCCCGAGCTGGGGCACCACATCATCCACAGAGCAGAGCACCTGCCCATCCCAGCTGGCACCTGTGGGCACGGGGATGATTTTGGGAGCACCGTGGCCGACATTGCCCAGCTCTTCCAACCGGGGCACCGCCGGGTAAATCCACCCTGGGGTCTGTTGGGAAGGGGCAGAGGGTTGGGAGCGGGGCTGTCTGCACCTCTCCTGATGCCCTGTGCCCATCCCCTTGGCACCTGGGCAGAGCTGTGCAGGCAGGTGGGACATGAGGGGTCTGTGTGGGTGATTTACCTGGTCTGAGTTTGGGCAGGAGACCCCCAGAGAGAGGACGTGTGGGTTGGGCACCAGTGCTGGGACTTCCTGTGGGACATGAGGTCATTTGGAGACACCCAAATGTTCCTTGTCACCTCACGCCTCAGCTTCCCCTCCCAGCTGTCCCTCCTGAGCAGCTCTGAGGTGTGTGAGGTGGAAGATGCCCAGAGCCATGGGCTGACCCTTCCTTGGCCCCTCTGAGCCTTGTGTGTGTGTCCTGCAGGTGAGGAGAGATGCCTGGAGGACCATGAAGTACATGGAGCTCTTCATCGTTGCCGATCACACACTGGTGAGCGCTGAGGGGGGGGCAGAAACCTGGTCCCCTGCCAAAAAAACCAGGTCCCCTCATTGTGTCCCTTCCTGATTTTCCTCTGGTGACCTTTCCCCATCCCCACATTTCTGCAGTACAGGAACCAGAACCTCAACCTGGGCCAGACCAAGCAGCGCATCGTGGAGATCGCCAACTACGTGGACAAGGTGAGGGACCTGCCGGGCCCTTTTGGCCACCCCTGTCACTCCCAGGGCCTGTGAGAGCACCTGATCTTGGTACCAACCTGGTGGTGGCCCTCAGGGACAGTGCTCGTGTCACTAGGGTGAGGAATCACAGAATTATGGAATCATTTATGTTGGGAAAGGCCTCCAAGTCCATCAAGTCCAACCATTCCCAGCACTGCCAAGGCTGCCATCAAACCACGTCCCCAAGTGCCACATCCACACGGCTTTTAAATCCCTCCAGGGGTGGGGACTCCACCACTGCCCTGGGCAGCTGTGCCAGGGCTGGAAAACCCATCAAGGAATTTGGGGGTTGGGATGAACGTGGTGGGAATCGCTTTTTTGGGCCGGGCTGCAGCGAAGTCCTGCCCTGGCATCAGTGTCGGCTTCCTTGGCACAGGAGGGATACACTAAGGTATTACCAGCCTGTGGTTGGCATCATACCACCCTGCTTGGCTCCTGTGCCCGTAGAGCCCATGCTTGCAGGTGGATTTGGGAGAAAAGTGTCCCAAAGTCACCCGGCTGGAGGGACGCGCCGAGACCCACTGGCAGGGATGGAGGATTCCCGGCGAATCCCGCCTCCATCCCTTCCATCCCTGCCTCCCCTGCAGTTTTACAGGCTGCTGAACATCAAGGTGGCCCTGATCGGGCTGGAGGTGTGGACGGAGCGGGACCACTGCGCCGTCACCAGCGACGCCAACGCCACGCTCTGGGCCTTCCTGCAGTGGAAGAAGTCGCTGAGGTCCCGCAAGAAGCACGACAATGCCCAACTCCTCACGTGAGCAACCCCCTGCCCCGCTGTCCCCGGGCCCAGCTGGCACCGGGGTGCCCAAACCACCCTGGGGGGGGGGCTGAATTCCCGCTCCGTTCTCCTTCCCGAGCAGAGGGAAGACGTTCGGGGGCACGACCATCGGAATGGCCCCGCTGGAGGGGATGTGCAGCATGGATAACTCCGGAGGTGTCAGCGTGGTAAGAAGGTTGTGAGGGGTCCCCGCTGCTTCTCCCAGCTGGAGAACCTCATTGCCACTTGGAGGAGCTCTCCATGGATTGGGAGGATCAACCATCTGGGGTTGGTCCTGGGATGCAGCCTGGGAGTGAGTGAGGGTGTTGGTGGCTCCTTATCCCTCTCAGATGTTGACCGGGTACTAAGGAGGGTGAAAAGGGGCTGATTTAAAGGTCTCCCACCCCATGTGCACCCCCAGACTCCAGCAGCGCTGGGATCTCCTGCGATGCTGCTGCCCCTCATCTTGAGGAGCCCCCGCTCGTGCTCCCTGGTGTAGTGGGGTCATCTCTGCCCAGATGACTCTGATCATCCTCCTCATGGTCCTGGTCGTGATGGTGGTGGCCAGGGTGACCTGTGATCCCTGGGCAGAGTGGTGGGGGCCACCCAGGGTGCTGGTTTTTGGGATGTGCCTTGAGAAGTTGGCTCCAGCAAAAGATCTTCCCAACAGTCCCACGTGGGACTTCCGGGAGAACAAACCCCACTTGTGCCGTGAACCTTCCTCCAACCCCCTCCATGTTCATCCCGTGGGATCCAGCTGCAGTCCCAGGGATGTTGTGGTCCCTCCACCAACCCAACCCCATTCCCAGCTGTGGGATCACCCCTGTCCCTCCCTCCCTGCTGACCCGTCCCCCCTCCCCGTGCAGGACCACGCGGAGCAGCCCATCGGAGCCGCCGCCACCATGGCCCACGAGATCGGCCACAACTTCGGGATGGTCCACGACACCCAGGGCTGCTGTGTGGAGGCCACCCCGGAGCAAGGGGGCTGTGTCATGGCAGCAGCCACTGGGTAAGAGCTGCTGGGGGTGGGACGTGTCCCCAAAGCCCCCCCAGTAGAGCATGGGTGCTGTTTGCAGCCGGGTGGGATGGGAACAGGGAGGGAATCTCGGCATCTCTGGGCTGGGAGAGCTGGGGGGTTTCCCCTGGAGAAGAGAAGGCTCCAGGGAGAGCTGAGAACCCCTTGCAGAGCCTAACAGGGCTCCAGGAGAGCTGGAGAGGGACTGGGGACAAGGGATGGAGGGACAGGACAGGGGGACAAGAGGGAATGGCTTCACGTTCACAGAAGGGTTAGACAGGATATTGGGAAGGAATTCTTTACTCAGAGGGTGGGGAGGCCCTGGCCCAGGTTGCCCAGAGAAACTGTGGCTGCCCCTGGGTCCCTGGAAGTGTCCAAGGCCAGGTTGGAGCAACCTGAGCTAGTGGAAGGTGTCCCTGCCCGTGGCAGGGGGTGGAACTGGATGGTCTTTAAGGTCCCTCCCAACCCAAACCACTCTGTGACTGCTCTCTGATTCCCTGGAGCGAGTACATCCCAGGTTCCAGGTGTGAGCAGGGCTGGTGGTCTTAAAGGGCAACAGAGGAGTAACAGCCCCATCCCAAAATAGCTAAGGATGGAAGCAGATGGATGTTTTCTGGCACACACATCCCAGGAATCCAAGGCATTTTTCCTGCTCTATCCCACACCTCAGCTCAAAGGAATTACCCTTTATTGTAAGACCAGAGGGGCAAGGGGTGCCCAGTCCCCTGTCATTCCCATGGGGAATTGTGGCACTGCAGGGCTGGGGTGGGATGAGCTCACATCCCTCATCCCAACACTCCTAAATCTGGATGCAGGATGTCCAAGGTGTCAGCCATTAGTTTTCCTGCTCTTTGGAATCCATCTAGGACTTGTTTTCTTTACTTTTACCCTTTAACTCAGGCCAAAGCTGTGTCAGATCCATCTGGTTGGTGCCACTTCCAGCTCCAAAGTCCTTCTCCTTTTGTGTTTTCCATCTCCTGACAACACACTCATCCCAGATATCCCTGCACTGAAGAAAAGCAGTTTTATTCCCTGTTATTTGATCCCACCTGCTCTTCCAATCAATAAAGATCATGGAAACCCCCCAGTGTTGTTTCAGGGTGGGGCTCTCAGGGCTGTCAGACTCCAACACTGATCCCATGGGATTTAACCTCTCCCTGGGTAGATTTTGGCGGGGAAAAGGACATTTTTGACTGTCTTCAACCTGTCCCTATTTGCACATTGATCAGTACTGGGTATATTGCCTTTCTCACCCCCCAGAACTTGTAGGGACTTAGAACTTTCTCAGATTTCCCTCAGGTTTCAAAAACGCTTTTACAAAACATCCTTCTGTGTCATCTCAAAAAACAAGGTGTCCTGACATGAAATAAAACTGCTTTTTCAGGGTTAGGAGGAAATGAAACCATTAGTAAGAAGGAGGAAATGATTCTTCATAAATCACACAAATAACCCACAAACTTTGCAAAAACACAGAAGAACCGAGCTCCGAGTTCCTCTAGAAAACCGGTTTCTCTCCAGCTCCTCAGGCTGGTTGGGCTGTTGGAAAAATAACCTTACACTTTGTTAGGCTCTAATTATTTCTTTTGCTGTTCTGTGGGGTTTTTTTGGTGATCCTTTCCCATATTTCTTTAATTTTTTCAATGATTTTCACCCATCACAACCCCAGAGGTGTTTGAAGAGCCCCAGAGGGTTATTTCCCCTCGGTGGTTCAGAGATAACATCTTTTTAACTGACATCCTGAGCAGATGTGGGGACCTGCTCTGTGGTTATTTTGGGGGGGGTTGTGGTGTCCCAGGTGCAGGGGCACAGAGGTGGCATCTGCACCAGCCTGGAGCTCACAGAGCCTGCAGGGGTTGGTGCTCCTGGGCTTGCAGGGTCTCACCACGAGGGTCTCCATCTCCAAGAGGTTTCGTGCTGGCGGGTTGATGCTCCAAGGGTGGCTTTACCTGTCCCCTCCATCCCATTCCTGAGGGTTTGGGGTTCAGGGAGTGTCCCCTGGTTGTTGTTCTGGTGCTCACCCCGTGCCACTTGGGGTGGGAGAAGTTCATGGACTCATGGCTTCTGCCCTTGGAAGGCTTTGTGCCAGTTTGTCCATGTCCTTAATTCCCAGCTCTGACTGGTTTTCCACCTTCTCCTGGTCCTGATCACCCTATTTCCCATTCCTCCTGGAAGGATTCATGCCAAATGTGCTTGATTCCCAGTTCTGACTGTGGTTTTCCACCTTCTCCTGATTCTGATCTCCCTGTTTCCCATCCCTGCTGGAAGGTTTTGTGCCAAATGTGCTTGATTCCCAGTTCTGACTGTGGTTTTCCACCTTCTTCTGGTCCTGATCACCCTGTTTCCCACCCCTGCTGGAAGGTTTTGTGCCAAATGTGCTTAATTCCCAGTTCTGACTGTGGTTTTCCACCTTCTCCTGGTCCTGACGACCCCGTTTTCCATTCCTCCCTCTCTGTCCCGTGCACAGACACCCCTTCCCTCGCGTGTTCAGCTCCTGCAGCAAGAGGCAGCTGGAAAACTACTTCCAGAAGGGAGGTGGGATGTGCCTCTTCAACCTGCCCGACACCAAGGACCTGGTGGTGGGACGGAAATGTGGCAACGGCTTTCGGGAGGAAGGAGAAGACTGTGACTGTGGGGAGGTGGAGGTAGGAGCTGCTGGTTTTGCATCCCTTCCCTGCAGAGGCCAAAAAAGACCACGTGGAGAGGGGTGTTTCCAAGGGAAGGGTGTTTTCTGGTCACCTCAGGGACTCCATTCCAGTCCCACCTTCCTAAATCCATTTAACTTGGTCCTGGCTTCCTTCTCGACTTCCCTCCCGAGTGCTCAGTTCTTCCTCATCCCCTCCGTGCCTCGGTTTCCCTGTTGGCAAAATGAGAAGGCAGTGATGTGAGGGGTGGAAAAGGGGCTGGGGGAAGGGGTAGGGAAGGGATGGGATCACGGTCATGGAACCAGGACCACGGTGTTGCCTTCTCTTCCCGCGCAGGAGTGCACCAACCCCTGCTGCAACGCTCACAACTGCACGCTGAAGGAGGGGGCCCAGTGTGCCCACGGGGACTGCTGCCACAACTGCAAGGTGAGACCCCCACTGTGCCCCCACCATGCCCCCAACATGTCCCCTCTGTGCCCATGGGATGAGCATGGACACACGGCCCCGCTGTTCCCTCGGGAATCACGTGCTGCACATCTGAAAGGTCAAACTCTGCCGTGCCAGATGAGGGTTATGTGTCAACTTTTGTCTGCAGGAGAATCATGGAATGGTTGGGGTTGGAAGGGACCTTAAAGGCCACCCAGTTCCACCCCCTGCCATGGGCAGTGACACTTTCCACTAGCCCACATTGCTCCAAGCCCCATCCAACCTGACCTTGGACACTTCCAGGGATCCAGGGGCAACCACAGCTTCTCTGGGCAACCTGAGCCAGGCCCCCACCACCCTCACAGCCAACAATTCCTTCCTTCCCAATATCCCATCTAACCCTACCCTCTGTCCATGGGAAGCCATTCCCCCTTGACCTGTCCCTCCATGAACTTCCCAAAACCCCCTCTGCAGGAGAATCTCCTCTGGCAGCTTTCTGGCTGTGGTCCAGCCCAGGAATGTATCTCCATACCTTGATAGCCCCCTATGGTCCCACAGGGGACATATCAGCTGGTTCATGTCCCCAAACTGTGCCAGGAGGCAACAGCCAATCCCACCTTGTCTCCTTGGCTCAGTTTGTCTCTCCTCCTGTGGCAGCTGAAGGCGGCCGGGACGATGTGCCGGGAAGCAGCAGGATCCTGTGACCTCCCGGAATATTGCACTGGTGCCTCTCCCTACTGCCCAGCCAACGTGTACCTGCTGGATGGCTCCTCCTGTGCCTATGGAGAGGCCTATTGCAACAACGGGATGTGCATGACCCACCACCAGCAGTGTGTCCAGCTCTGGGGACCAGGTGAGTCCCACCAGCTCCGGCCTGGCCTCCTTTCCACCCCTCTCCATGGCATCTACCTGTGGGGTTGGAGGGTATTGGGTGGAGGGGGCATTGGCATAGATTGCCCAGAGAAGTTGTGGCTGCCCCTGGATCCCTGGAAGTGTCCAAGGCCAGGTTGGATGGGGCTTGGAGCAACCTGGGCTAATGGAAGGTGTCCCTGCCCGTGGCAGGGGGTTGGAGTTGGATGGGCTTTGGTCCCTTCCAACCCAAACCACTCTATGGTTCTATGATCAAAATCCTCTGCAAGACCTCGGAAAAAAGGGACTTTCATCCCTCTTGTGCTGTCCCTGGTCCAGCACCCTCAGCAGCAGCTCTTCAGGAGACTTTTCCGTGGTGTTTTCTCCAGGAACATCCAGCTGCTGCTTCCATTTCCAATACTTTTCCCCACTTCCTGCTATCCCACATCCCAGTGGGACCTTTCCTGCCTCCCTGCAGGTGCCTGGCCAGCTCCAGATGCCTGTTTCCAGGACGTGAACATGGCTGGGAACACCTACGGCAACTGCGGCAAGGACAGCCAAGGGCGCTACGTCAAGTGTGACAAGAGGTGGGCGCAGCCCTGGCACCCCTGGGTGCCCCATCTCCTCCTCTTGCACCCACAGCCCCCCTGAACCGTCCCCTGGGAGGGGACTGGGAGGCTCCTACCCCAACCTCTGGGGTCAGGCCCGTTTTTGGGGCCTGAGGAAGCCACCACATCCTTCTGGACTCTGTTTCCGTCAGTGCTGGGAGGTTGGACTTGATGGTCTTGAGGTTCTTTTCCAACTCAAATGATCCTGTTGTCCCATCAGGTAGCACCTCGTGCAGGGAAGATCAAAGACAGCATCAGGGGATGCTGTTTAGGGAACGTGTGCCCCCGGTATTCCCAGTTTATGGAATCATGGAATATCCTGAGTTGGGAGGGAGCAACTCCATTGAGTCCAGCTCCGTCGAGTCCAACTTCTGGCCTTGCACAGGACACCCTAAAAATCCCACCATGTGCCTGGGAGTATTCCAGGGATATTAGAAGCCCCCCTGACTGTTCTCTCCACCATTTCTCTGCGCTGTCCATGATTTATCCAAGTCCTTCCCGAGCCTGCCGAGTCACAACACGGCGTGGCCACGAATCCCGAGGGAGACGATCCCACGGGCGTGGGGAGACCGAGGGACTTCCCACCCTCACCTCGGCTCTTCCCCACTCCCAGGGACGCCATGTGTGGAAAGATCCAGTGCCAGAGCTCGGCCAAGAAGCCCCAGGGGACCAACACGGTGTCCATCGACACCACGATCCGCTTCAACGGGCGCGAGGTGAAGTGCAGGGGCACCTACATGTACACGGCCAGGGACGACGAGGACGACCTGTCCGACCCCGGGCTGGTGATGACAGGGACCAAGTGTGGAGATGGGATGGTGAGTGCCCCTTCCCGGGGCTGGGGGCTCCTGCAGGAGACCAGCATCTCCTGGGCTCTTTCCCAGCTCCAGCATGGACTTTGGGGCTTTGCCAACGGGATGTGGTTTCCTCCACGCGTGACCCGGCGACGTCTCGATCGGCGCGTTTCGAGGTGTTTGCAGGCCACCAAATTCTCATCTGGGGCATTTCTAGATGTCACCAGACGTTTGTAGGCCACCAAATTCCTCTCATCTGGGGCATTTCTAGACATCACCAGATGTTTGCAGGCCACCAAATTCCTCTCATAGAGGGTATTTCTAGATGTCACCAGGTGTTTGTAGTCCACCAAATTCTTCTCATCTGGGGCATTTTTAGACATCACCAAATGTCTGTAGGCCTACAAATTCTCATTTGGGGCATTTTTAGACACTACCAGATGTTTTCAGGCCACCAAATTCTCATCTGGGGCATCTCTAGATGTTGCCAGATGTTTACAGGCCACCAAATTCTCATCTGGGGAATTTCTAGACATCACCAGATGTTTGCAGGCCACCAAATTCTTCTCATCTGGGGCATTTTTAGACATCACCAAATGTCTGTAGGACTACAAATTCTCATTTGTGGCATTTTTAGACACTACCAGATGTTTTCAGGCCACCAAATTCTCATCTGGGGAATTTCTACCCATCACCAGATGTTTGCAGGCCACAAAATTCCTCTTATAGAGGGTATTTCTAGACATCACCAGATGTTTGCAGGCCACCAAATTGCTCCTATAGTGGGTATTTCTAGACATCACCAGATGTTTGTAGGCCACCAAGTTCTTCTCATCTGGGGAATTTCTAGACATCACCAGATATTTTCAGGCCACCAAATTCTCATCTGGGGCATTTCTAGATGTCACCAGATGTTTGCAGGCCACCAAATTCTTCTCATCTGGGGCATTTTTAGACATCACCAAATGTCTGTAGGCCTACAAATTCTCATTTGGGGCATTTTTAGGCATCAACAGTTGTTTTCTGGCCACCAAATTCTTCTCCCTGGCCTCAAAGCTTCTTTTCTGGTTCAACTCATAGCAGAGCAACCCCAACAAGAATTGCCACAGGATTTTATGGATGAGGCTTCCTCCCACAAAGAAATTGTTTCCTGGGAAAAAGCCGTGTTAGGAACCAACATGGCAAATCCAGAGCTAACTGGGAATTGGTCTCCTTTGCAGCCCTTGCATCTCCAAGGACTTTGGAGGGGGCCAGTTGAGCGGAGGAAGGGCAGAGGCCTGGTGGAGGACATGGTAGCAGGGGTGTCTGCCAGAGGGAGTTGGCTGTGGAGGCACTTCCTTCCCTATTTGGCATTTGAACAGTGGAATTTTCATCCCTGTTTGGGATGGGAGGCCAGAACGTGGCTGGGTTTGAAATCCAGCAGCGTTTTTTTTTTTTTGGCCGAGTTTTAAGGCCAGATGGGGAACAGTTTGTCCAGGAGCTGCCAGGTGGGTTGGCAGGGGAGGGGGCTGGGAGTGGTGGTGGCTGGTCCTGGATGTAGGAATGGCAGGGCCGAAAACTGGAGTGAAATCCATTGACCTGGAACGACGTGACTTATCCCAACGGCATTTTCCAACGGACAACACCCTGAAGGACAACATCCTTCCAGAGAACCCCCAGGGAAGCCCTCAGAAGATCAGTGTGGTCTCTCTTGGGTCTCTCTCTAACCTCCCTGGCTCTCCCACAGGTTTGCAAGGACCGCCGGTGCCAGAACGCCTCCCTTTTTGAGCTGGAAAAGTGCGTTTCCCGGTGCAACGGCCACGGGGTGAGTTATGACCCAAGACCACCAGAAAAATCCTGGGATGAGGAGCGGATTTTTAAGGCAAACCAAGTGTCTCCCCCCAGGGATGAGCCCTCTGGATTTCTGCCTTTCCTATCTGTCCCAGGCATCAGCTCCAGGTGAGGCTGAGCTGGGATCTTTGCTCACCCGTGTCCGAGTGAGAGGAAGGAAACCATTCCTGATGTAAGAACCATCTGCACAGTTTGGATCAGGGTCCAGTCTGAACTCAAGAGTGTTTAGAGCTCAGAGCAGGTGCCTGTTCGCTCTGAGTGAAAAACAAGGGTTAGAAAGACAACTGGGACTGCAAAAAAACAAGGAAGTACAAAGAGACATTGTTGTCCAAAGCTCAAAGGGTTGCAAAGGTTGGAGCTCTGTGGAATGTGGGGCTTTGTGAGATGAGGCAACAGCAAACTGTGGGAGATGTGCTGGACTGTGTGGAGAGATGTGATTGTGCAATACCCACTCTGACCCTTTTGTTCTGCTCAGAGAGCTGGGGAGGTTCACCTGGAGAAGAGGAGGCTCCAGGGAGAGCTGAGAGCCCCTGGCAGGGCCTGAAGGGGCTCCAGGAGAGCTGGAGAGGGACTGGGGACAAGGGAGGGAGGGGCAGGACAAGAGGGAATGGCTTCCCAGTGCCAGAGGGCAGAGTTAGATGGGATATTGGGAAGGCTGTTAAGGTGGGGAGGAGACCCTGGCACAAGTTGGGCAGAGAAGCTGTGGCTGCCCCTGGATCCCTGGAAGTGTCCAAGGCCAGGTTGGAGCAACCTGGTCTAGTGGAAGGTGTCCCTGCCCATGGCAGGGGGTGGGACTGGATGATCTTTGAAGTCCCTTCCAACCCAGCCCATCCTGTGATTCCCTGATGCTCAAGGGGTGAACACTAGCAGGGCTTCAAGCTCCTTCAGCCCGAATTCCTGTCACCCACCACCTACTCTCGTCCCCACCCCACAGGCCACCACTTCCACACCTTCCCTGGTGGTCTCCAGCCCTTCTCCTCTCCCTGCAGGTCTGCAACAGCAACAAGAACTGTCACTGTGACGCCGGCTGGGCTCCCCCCTACTGCGAGGAGCCGGGGCTGGGGGGCAGCGTGGACAGCGGCCCCGTGCAGCCCAACAGTGAGTCCTGACTTCTCCGCTGCTCCTGGGGCTGGAATGATGCCAGGAGAGGGGGAAATGGGGGGGGATAGAGCTGCTGGCAGCACTGCTCCCCGAGGGGCTGGGTTGGGTCTGTCCAGGCAGTCCCACAGTCTGTGGTCAGTGGTCGTGGTCACCTCAGTTGCTTGGTGGCCACCCGTTGCCATGAGAGGCTGCTGGATGGTCCTGCTCCCTTTCCAGAGGTGGGATCAGCAGTGATGTGCCTAGTTTGGGGTGATGGGCAGGTGGGATCAGTGTTCCCCAGCGTCTCCCAGCCCCTCACTGCCCTCTGTGCTTTCCCTGCCAGACCACGAGGCCGCTTTGATCGCCCTCCTCGTCGTCTTCCTCTTCCTCCTCCCGGCCCTGACCATGAGCATCTACTACTGGTACCGCAGGGAGAACTCTCTCCTGAATAAATGGATAAAGGAGATGAGGAAGAGGAGCCAGGAGGCCTACAGGTGGGTGGGGCATCTTAAATCCCTCCTCTCGTGAGGACCCAGCGGGACTCAGGAACCTGGTTTCATCCAGCCTGGTGGGAACGGTTGTGGAGGAGCTGGAGGTGCCCAGGGCCATTTTCAGAGTTTTATGAGACCTGGTTTGAGATCTGAGGAGTTTTCTCCTGGGAAAATTCGAGGCTCTCAGCAATTCCTTGAGCAGAAGAAGAATCCTCTGGACAGGAAAATCCCAGGGATGATGATAAAGGTGGTTGGTAGCAGGGGGGTTGAGTTCTCACTCCCAGCAGGCTGCAAGAATTCCAAGGGCTCTGAGAACCACTGAGTTTTGATATTCTCGTTATTTCCCCTCCCAGCAGAGGTAGAGACACAAAACCCCGTCAGAGCCCCGAAAATAATTCAGGAGGAAACCC
This sequence comes from Pipra filicauda, assembly GCF_003945595.2. Lineage (NCBI taxonomy): Eukaryota > Metazoa > Chordata > Aves > Passeriformes > Pipridae > Pipra > Pipra filicauda. The sequence continues at coordinate 71,845 of NW_024104859.1, read as the reverse complement.
CAAAACCAACCAACCCCTCATTGAGACAGACTCATCCAGCAGTGCCCTTAACGAGCTGTTAATTGAGACAGGACCTCCCTGAGGGGCAGAATTTCGGGAGGCAGCTCTTCCTGAAGTGGTTGCTTTATGTTGCCATCCGTGATTGACTTTGGAATTCCCAGCAGGAACAAATCCATCGGTCGGAAGTCGAGCAACGGCCACCCCAAAGCTGCCTTCACCTTGAGGAACATTTCCACCTCCAGCCACACCGATAAAGTAAGTGATAACTCATCAGTAAAGTGATAAATCATCAATAAAATAAGTGATCACTTTATTGATAAGTGATAACTCATCAATAAAGTAAGTGATAACTCATCAACAAAGTGATAAATCATCAATAAAATAAGTGATAACTTTATTGATAAGTGAAAACTCATCAATGAAGTGATAGCTCATCAATAAAGTGATAACTCATCAATAAGTGACAGCTTATCAATAAAGTGATAAATCATCAATAAAATGATAAATCATCAATAAGTGATAACTCATCAATAAAATAAGTGATAAATCATCAATAAAGTGATAAATCATCAATGTGATAATTTATCAATAGTGATAAATCGTCAATAAAGTAATAAATCATCAATAAATCAATTGTCAATATAGTAAGAGGTTTTAAATCATCAATAAGTGATAACTTATCAATAAAGTGATAAATCATCAATAAAGTAAGTGATAACTTACTGTATTGATAAGTGATATATCATCAATAAAGTGATAAATCATCAATGTGATAAATCATCAATAAAGAAGTGATAAATCATCAATAAAATAAGTGATAACTTATCAATAAAGTGATAAATCATCAATAAATTGATGAATCATCGATAAAATAAGTGATAAATCATCAATAAAGTTAATGATAAATCATCAATAAAGTGATAAATCATCAATAAAGTAAGTTAAAATTTAGGAAGAATTTAGGAAGAATTTAGGAGGAATTTAGGAAGAATTTAGGAAGAAAGGGAGAATTTAGGAGGAATTTAGGAGGAAGGCAGGAAGAGTTTAGGAGGAATTTATGAAAAATTTAGGGAGAATTTAGGAGACATTTAGGAAGAATTTAGGAAGAAATTCGGAAGAATTTAGGAAGATGTTAGGAGGAATTTAGGAAGAATTTAGGAGGAAATTAAGAGGAATTTAGAAGGAATATAGGGAGAATTTAGGAAGACTTTAGGAGGAATTTATGAAGAATTTAGGCAGAATTTAGGAGACATTTAGGAAGAATTTAGGAAGAAATTCGGAAGAATTTAGGAAGTATTTACAGAGAATTTAGGAAGATGTTAGGAGGAATTTAGCAAGAAATTAGGAAGTATTTACAGAGAATTTAGGAAGATATTAGGAGGAATTTAGGAAGAATTTAGGAGGAAATTAAGAGGAATTTAGGAGGAATTTATGGAGAATTTAGGAAGACTTTAGGAGGAATTTAGGAGACATTTAGGAAGAACTTAGGAAGAACCTTGAAAGAAATTAGGAAAAATTTAGCAAGTATTCACAGAGAATTTAGGAAGATGTTAGGAAGAATTTAGGAGGAATTTAGGAAGAATTTAGGAAGTATTTACAGAGAATTTAGGAAGATGTTAGGAGGAATTTAGGAAGAAATTAGGAAGAATTTAGGAAGTATTTACGGAGAATTTATGAAGAATTTAGGAGACATTTAGGAAGAATTTAGGAAGAAATTAGGAAGAATTTAGGAAGTATTTAGGGAGAATTTAGGAAGATGTCAGGAAGAATTTAGGAGGAATTTAGGAAGAATTTAGGAAGAATTTAGGGAGAATTTAGAAAGACTTTAGGAGGAATTTAGGAGGAGTTTAGGAGGAATTTAGGAAGAATATCCCTGTGTGCTCTCACGTGGTTAGTGAGGGGCAAACACGGAATCTCAGGATCACTGAGGTTGGCAAAGAGCTCTGGGATCGAGTCCAACCATAAAACACGTCCAGTTTTGGGGCAGGACGGTAAAAACGAGGGGTAAAAGTGGAATAAAAACTGCCGGTGCTCCGCTCCCAGGAAAACCTGCTCCCGGGAAAACCTCCCTGAGGATTCTTCTCCCGCTTTTCCCACCCCGGCAGGTGACCCGGGCGGCGTTCCTGCCCAAATCCTGCGCTCACCACCCCGGCTCTCAGCCCGTCAACGTGGTCCACCCTCTGCGCCCGGCCCCGAATTCCATCCCCCCGCGGCCCAGAGACCCCAAACCCGCCAGGCCACCCCCGCCGGTCACCAGGTCACCCTCAGAGGTCACCAGGTCACCCTCAGAGGTCACCAGGTCACCCCTGGGCCACTCCAAAGCCAGTGGCTCCCAGGCCAAGCTCCCGCCTCCCAGGAAACCTCTTCCCTGCAGCCCCGTGAGGACCCCGCAGGTGAGCTCCGCTTTTCCTTCCGGGCTCGGAAATTCCTGGATTTTTTTCTGGATGTTTTTTGGGTTGGGATCTCTCGAGGAGCTGTCACACCACCCCGAGAGGTGGATGTGGTGCAACAAAGAGGAAAGTTCAGTGGATAATCAGAATATTTTAGAGTGGTTGGGATGTTGTTAATGAGAATATTTTAGGGTAGTTTGGGTGCTGTTAATGGGAAGATTTTAGTGTAGTTTGGGTGTTGTTAACGACAATATTTTAAGGCAGTTTTTGTGTTTTTGATAAGAATATTTTAGGATGGTTGGGGCGTTGTTAATGAGAGTATTTTGGGGTAGTTTGGGTGCTGGTAATGACAATATTTTAATGTAGTTTAGGTGTTGTTAATGGGAACATTTTATGGTAGTTGGGCTATTGTTAATGGGAATATTTTCAGGTAATTTGGGGAGTTGTTAATGGGAATATTTTCAGGTAGTTTGGATGTCGTTAATGAGAATATTTTAGGGTAGTTTGAGTGTTGTCAATGACAATAAATTAAGGTAGTTGGGGTGCTGTTAATGAGAATATTTTAAGGTAGTTTGGGTGTTGAAAATATTTAGGGTAGTTTGAGTGTTGTTAATGACAATATATTAGGGTAGTTTGGGTGCTGTTAATGAGAATATTTTATAGTAGTTTGAGTGTTGCTAATGGGAATAATTTAGGGTAGTTGGTGTGTTGTTAATGGGAGTATTTTAGTGTAGTTTGGGTGTTGTTAACAACAATATTTTAAGGTAGTTTGTGTGTTTTTGATAAGAATATTTTAGGGTGATTGAGGTGCTGTTAATGAGAATATTTTAGTGTAGTTTGGGTGCTGTTAATGAAAATAATTTAGGGGTTTTTGAGTGTTGCTAATGGCAATATTTTAGAGTAGTTTGAGTGTTGGATGTTGTTAATGAGAATATTTTATTGTAGTTTGTGTGTTGTTAATGGGAATATTTTCAGATAATTTGGGTGCTGTTAATAAGAATATTTTAGGGTAGTTTGGGTGTTGTTAATGGTAATATTTTAAGATAGTTTGGATGCTGTTAATGAAAATAATTTAGTGTAGTTTGAGTGTTGTTAATGGCAATATTTTAGGGTAGTTTGAGTGTTGAGTGTTGTTAACGAGAATGAAAATATTTAGGGTAGTTTGGGTACTGTTAATGGGAATATTTTAGTGTAGTTGGGGTGTTGTTAGTGACAATATTTTAGGGTAGTTTGGGTGCTGTTAATGGGAATATTTTAGGGTAGTTGTGTGCTGTTAATGGGAATATTTTAAGGTTCCCTGCATGTCATTCCATGCCTGGAAGCATCTCAGCTCTGCAGTGGGAGAGGGAGGTTTGCAGGAGGTCACTGGACGCTCCTTGAGGATGTTTTGTCCCTCCCCATACCCCTCCTGTGACTCCAGGTGGTCCCAAAGCAGCAGCCCCCGCGTCGGCCCCTCCCTGGGAGTCCTCTCCTGGCCAAGGAGCTGCCTCCTGCCCACGGACAGACCCTGCTGGTCATGGTCCCTCCTACCAACTTCCAGCCGGCGGGGACGAGCGCCACGAGCCACCCCACGAGGCCCCTGAAGTGAGTGGAGTGTCCCCCCCACCACGGGTGGGGGGTCCTGCGGGTTGGGGGCACTTCAGGGGGGTCACACCCGGGTGGGACATTCCCTGCTCTGCAGGACCTCGCAGGGTCTGGCCAAAATTGGCCAACAGCGACCGAGGTTTGGGGTTCTGAGGTGCTGGGTTAAGGGAGGGGCCATATTTTGGGGGGGGGAGGTGGTTTCCCATCCCAGGTGTGGAGGGAGCTGTTGGGATTCAGTGAAGGGATGGCCACTGATGTGATGGCCACTGATGTGAAGGGATGGACACTGATGTTCTCTCTCCTCTTCCCTCCCTGCAGACCGATGCCACCTCAAAGGTGAGTGAGGGACATCCCACGGACCCCTGGCACTGCTTGTGGGGGGTGGCCTTTGGTTCAGCATCAGACTGGGAACCAGGAGACCTGGGATTAAATTTCCACCTTCCCAGAAGCTCCTGGATGAGCAGGACATAGTCCCTCTGGGTATCCCACCAACAGCAGAGCTTGGGCACCTGTGTCCTAAGGAATGGAGGACGTGGGTTTTCCAGTCCGAGTGTTTTCCAACATCACTGCTACTTCCAGCTCTTGCTGTGCTGCCCAATCCTCTGGATAGGGGTCAGTGGAGCCCCAAGGAATTGTGTTTGCATCCATTCCTGCTGCTTGGGCTCGTGGGCTGTATCCATCTGTGTATCCATCCGTGTATCCATCCATCCACTGTGCTGGAATGAAGTTGTCCCTCATCCCCAGCCAGCCTTCTGTGTTAGTCACTGCTCTGACCCTCTGACACTATTTTGGGTTCTTGCTTTGCAGCTGCCACCACAAAGAGTTGACTGTGCCCCAAAATGTCTCAGTGGAACTCAATCCCTGGAACTCAGGTCTCCAAGGAGATGAAACAGGGCTGGTCTGTGGTTCCTAAAGGGAAGGGTTTGGCACATCCTGGCAGCCAAAATCATCTCCCTTCCTCAAACTGTGGGATTTTGTCTGTGCTGCCCACTGAGAACAATCCTGGAGAGGGACTTAGAACAAGGGATGGAGGGACAGGACAAGAGGGAATGGCTTCCCACTGCCAGAGGGCAGGGATAGACGGGATAATGGGAAGGAATTCCTGGCTGTGAGGGTGGGGAGGCCCTGGCCCAGGTTGGGCAGAGAAGCTGTGGCTGCCCCTGGATCCCTGGAAGTGTCCAAGGCCAGGTTGGAGCAACCTGGTCTGGTGGAAGGTGTCCTTGCCCATGGCAGGGCAAGATGCTCTTTAAGGTCCCTTCCAGCTCAACCATTCCGTGATTCCATGAGTCATGAATCCCCAGGATGGGAAAAGGCTCCATATGGGGTTGTTTGAGTTGGTGATGTCTCTTGGTGGTGCACAAACCACCTTGGCTGTTTGTAGGTGTCCCTGGGCAACATCATTCCCACTGCTGGTCACTGCCTGGTGTCACCACATGTCCTGTCAGGGTTCTCGGGGTCCACCAAAGGAAAAACCACCTCAAACCAGTGCAATCTGTGGTTTAACCTTTGCAAGGGGACATGGGTGACCACGGCAGTGCCAGTGCCAGGTGCCCTCTGGTCTCAGGGACAGCAGCTGCTCTGTCTGCCCTGAGCTGTGGGAGGTTGGTTGTGGTGGAGGTGGTGGGTGGTCGATGTTTGCACTCAAAGAGTTGTCTCCTTCTTCTTCTTCTCCTCACTCCAGGCCAGTCCCAGCCATCAAAGTCCAATCAACCTCCTTCCCCTCCAAGAAGTGACAATCCAAGGCCACCTGAAGCCCGTCCTTCCTGAGCTGGCTCTCCTGATTTGCACTGCTCTGCCCACAGGGGTCCTTCATTCCCCTCCTTTTATTTGTCTTTTGATACCAGAGGACTATTTTTATAAGACAGAATTTGTATTCAGCACAAAAACCGGGGGTTGGGGTGGGGAGGAGAGGGGAAACTGGTACTATGACTTCACTGAAGGTTGGAGGTGGGGTTTCCACGGTGGACATTCCATCCCGGCATCGCTTCCCGGCCAATTTGCCTCCCAGCTTTGGTTTCTCCCTGATGTTGCACATGGGCTGGGCTGGGGCGACCCGGGGGGCACGAGGACGTCCAACACTGATGGAAGATGCTGGTGACAGTGTAATGTCCTTCTAGCTACCTCCTCCTTCTCCTCCAGGCCTGGTGACACCCCTCCTCCACCACCACCCACTGCCACCAGAGCTCCATGCCGGGGCGTCCTCTCCGGGGAGACATTTGCCACGAGAGAAACACGATTTCCAGCTTGGATTGGGACATTTCCACAAAGGATCCAAGTTCTCGGGCTCCTCCTGCCCCTCCTGTCCGATTGCACGAGGTGACAACCCTGGGGTCACCTGGAAGGAGCAACCTCCTGGGAAGTGTTTCAATGCCTCAAGTGCTGGTGGCACCAGCGGGTCACCAGGGTGCTTTCAGGGGGCTCAGGAGCCCCCCCACAAACGTTGCCTGTTCCCTGCTCGTGGGCCAAGCCCAGCAGTGGCTCCTGGAGCTGCTGATACTCTGCTGTCCCAACGGGATGAGGAGCAGGAAAACCTCCTGCCCGTGTCATCGGCTTGTCCAGAGGCCTCGGCCGAGCCGCTGCATTTCTCTGTGCCTCAGTTCCCCCCGTGTGGAAAGGGGGGGGTGATAACCTACCTCACAGGGGTGTTGTGAGGTTGAACAAACTCATGTCTTGAAAGGGCTTTACAATCCTCAGATCAAAGGTGCTGTTGACCTTGCACAGTTTTGTGCCACTTTTCCTGTGACTTGACACGCGGCTCTATCAGGGTCTGAAACGAGAACAAAGACTTTCTACAGTCCCCTGGCTCCTCTGGCTCTTTTCTTGCTCAGAAGTTCCCTGAACCCTTTAGACACCAAGATCTCCAGGTCTTCCACGACCTGCAAACAGATCCCAGGACTCCCTTAAACCTGGGACGGTTCAGTCCATCCGTGTGTCCCATATCAACGACACCGGGATAGATCCCACCTGACCTGGGACAGATCTCTTGGAGATGTGTCCAGCCATGGGGTAGGTTCAGGGACAACCCTCAAGGGAGGGTTCAGGGACAAGAAGCTGTTCTGGTGTTTCATTATCCCCAGGCTGGGCTTAAAGGCCACCTTAACCCGAGCTGTCCTTACTCTCACGATCAGGCTTTTCTTTGAAACCTTTGGTCTTCCTGAAGCATCTTCAGGAAGAATTTCTTCATGGAAAGGGTTGTTAAACATTGGAATGGGCTGCCCAGGGAGGTGATGGAGTCCCCATCCCTGGAGGTGCCCAAGGAAGTTCATTGGGCACAGGGACCTTGGAGGGTTTTTCCAGCCTTGGTGATCCCGGGATCTCTGGTGCCTCCATATTTTTCTTGGTTCACGGATGTCCACGTGGGATCTTGGATCCAACATCTGCTCTTCCTTTAATAACAAGTCACAAAATCACAGAGTCATTTGGGTGGAAAGGCACCTCTTGAGATCGTCCTCACACGAGCTCCAGAGGTGATTGAGCTGATCCCTAAACATTCCCAAGGTCCCGTTGGTTTCAGTGATCTCCCGAGGAATTCTGACACGATCAGAGCCTTCGGAGCTGCTGAAGAGGGAAAAACCTGCTCCCTTCCTGGGCATCCCCTCCCTTCTGCTGCCCACTGTGCCAGCAGAGGGTCAAACAGCTGGGGAGGGTTTGGAGAAGCCACTGCAGGGATGAAGTGCTTGGAAAAACCTTTTCTCCACGTGTTGGACCCTTTAACTCCGTGACAAAGTGAGGGATGACAGGTCAAAAAACCAGCAAGGTTTTTTGGATGGTCTCTCCTCAAGCTGATGCCGAGTTTTGGGTTCTTGCCTATTAATATCCTGCTTGGCCACCACACTCCCCTTCATCTCCTCCTGCTGCCAGTGGGGAAAGTTCAGCCACTCCATCTGCCCAAACTTCACCAGCAGGGCAGAACTAGGACACACATCTGGGGGGAAATCTGAGATCTTCAGGTGAGAAAGGAATTGATGGAAAGGAATTGAGAGAAACCCACAGGTTTGGACTCAGGGGTGCTGCAAAAATCTGGGGCTCTGCTCAGTGTGACACAATAAGTACCCAAAGGTGTTTCCACCTTCTCAAAGAAACCCTTTCTCTGCCTGGGATGTCCTTGAACATCCTTTTTCTTGGGGCAGATTGTGCTGGGCCGTGGTGCAAAAGGATCCACCACGTCCCTTTTCCTCAGGCAGAGAGAGCAGCAGTGCTGGCAACAGCCATCCCAGTCCCTCCCAGTCCCACCCAGTTCCTTGTTTGGAGCAGGGATATGAGAGGATGGGAATTTGGGGGTGATGCCCGACGGTCTCTTTGCTGGCTTTGTGGAACGTGAGGTGGTCCCAGGGTGTGCAGGTGGGTGGCGTCCACCCCGATGCAGCCACAAATACAAGATGTGACCCGTGGTTCCACGGGACAGGCAGGATTTGAAGCCTGGTAAGAGAAATTCCTGGATCCAGGGAGGGGTTTGGGGCGTCCAGGTGGCACTAGATGGCAGCAGATGACCACGAATCCTCTGCTCAGCCTCTGCTCGGATTTACTGGGATTTCCAGGGAGCGGGTCCCCTCAAGTGTAGCTCTTCTCCTTGGTCTTTCTCCTCTGGCCCATCATCTATAAATCCATTTAAAGCATCAACTGGACGTGAAAGCTGCTGAGTGTTCCTGGGGGGCTCCTTGAGCTTCCACGTGGTTTCCCAGTGAACCTTTCCTTGTCATAAAAGGGAATGTGTGAAAGGCTAAGGGAGCTGGGGGGGTTCCTCTGGAGAAGAGAAGGCTCCAGGGAGAGCTGAGAGCCCCTGGCAGGGCCTGAAGGGGCTCCAGGAGAGCTGGAGAGGGACTGGGGACAAGGCATGGAGGGACAGCACACAGGGAATGGCTTCCCACTGCCAGAGGGTAGGGATAGATGGGATATTGGGAAGGAATTTTTGGGTGTGAGGGTGGGGAGGCCCTGTCCCAGGTTGGGTAGAGAAGCTGTGGCTGCCCCTGGATCCCTGGAAGTGTCCAAGGCCAGGCTGGAGCAAGCCAGTCTAGTGGAAGGTGTCCCTGCCCATGGCAGGGGGTGGAACTGGATACCCTTTAAGGTCCCTTCATCCCAAACCATTCCATGAGTCCATGACTCCGTGACTGCCCCTCCTTGGCCATCTCAGGGGTCACTGTCACCCACCACACCCGGGATGGAGCTGGGAAGATCTCCCCGCCCTTGGGCAGGTTGTTGCCTCTGTCTCCACGCCTTGGTTCCCCTCTCCATGCCTTGGTTCCCCTCAGCCTGTCCAGTGGAGTCCCCAGTCCTTCCTCTGTCCCCCCTGTGCCCTGTCCTGACCCACAGCAGCTCCTGTCCTGACCCACAGCAGCTCCCTGGGCTTCTGACACCCTTGGGCTCCTCAGGGTTTTCCTCGTGGGACATGGAAGAAGGGTCAAGTGAAGAAGGGAATGTGGTGAGTCCCCAGTGATGGAGTGGCCTCCACGAGCTTCAGAAATGCAGAGGAATTTTCTGGAGCACAATGGGGAGGTCACCCTGGGAGGGGAACCTGAGTTTTGAGGTGCAGCAGCTTTGCTGGGGGTGTCCTGGCCCCAGACAGGCTCTGTCCCCTGGGATGCAGGACGAGGGGACATTTCTAGACCAAAATGTAAAACCATCTCATAGAATCCTGGAATCTCCTGAGCTGGATCCACAAGGATGGAGTCCAGCTCCTCACAGGACACCCCAACAATCCCACCCTGCTCCTCAGAGTGTTGTCCAAACACTGCTTGGACAATTCCTTTCATTTTTTTCCTCATCCTTTTTAAAATTTATTTGATCTTTTCATTTTCCTCGTTTCTGCTGCATCCTGGAATGGGAGGGATGAGGGGGATGAACACCTGGAATGGCACCACACAGGCAGGTAACACATCCATGGGTGCAGAGAAACGCTGGCAGACAGATTCATGCACAGAGCCAAGGGAAAAAAAATCCTGGGAAAAAAGGGACAAAAAAGCAACGAAGCAATTAATGAAGAGGCTCCTGCAGCTGAGGAAGTCAAACAATTTATCATCTTCCAGCTCCTACTCTTTCCCTTTGCTGTTTTTTTCTTTGGCAGATGTGGATCCTTCTCTCCAGCCATCCCTCCCTCCCACCCAGGGCTGAGAGATCCCTTCTTGGAGTCGAGAAGGGGCCTGTTAAAAACGAAAATACAAAGCACAGCTTGACTTTAGTTCTCTGCATCCACTTCTACCCATCCAGAGCGAGGGGGAAAAACACATCAGAGATATTAAACACACCCACACGATGAAGACTGAGGTCCTGGGGAGGCTGTTGCTGAAGTGTTGCCTGGAGCTGATGCCTTATCTCTCTAATTTTCAAGTGTTTCTTCGAGCTGTGAGTGTCTTTCAAGTCTCAGTGCTGTGAAGTTCAAAGTGAGAGAGGGGAAGCAGCACTTCTGTGCCAGCTCTGCCTCCACAACCTCCTCTTCTGGTTCAAATCCTCGCTCGGAGAAGGAAAGGAAGGAATCGGTGAGCTTGGACAACGTTTGGAGCCAGGGCTTCCTGAGGATGTGGAATCTTGGGGGAAAGGAGCAGCTTCTGGAGTCCACAGGGGTTTGGAGAGCAAAGGTGAGTGAAGGCAGGGATGTGCCTGGAGAGCAGAGAGATCCCTGGAGAGCGAAGAGATCCCCAGAGAGCAGAGAGATCCTTGGAGAAAAGAGGGGTCCCTGAAGAACAGAGGTCCCTGGAAAGCAAAGAGGTCCCTGGAGATCAGAGAGATCCCTGGAGAGCACAGAGGGGTTTCTGGAGAGCACAGAGATCCCTGGAGAGTAAAGAGGTCCCTGGAGAGCTAAGAGGTCCCTGGAGAGCAAAGATCCCTGGAGACAAGAGATCCCTGGAGAGTAGAGGGATCCCTGGAGAGCAGAGGGGTCCCTAGAGAACACAGACATTCACAGAGAGCAGAGGAGCCCCTGGAGAGCAGAGATCCTTGGGGAGCAGAGAGATCCCTGGAGACAAGAGGGGTCTCTGGAGAGCACAGAGATCCCTGGAGAGCAAAGGGGTTCCTGGAGAGCACAGAGATCCCTGGAGAGAAGAGAGATCCCTGGAGAGCAGAGGGGTCCTTGGAGAGCACAGACATTCCCAGAGAGCAGAGGAGTCCCTGGAGAGCAGAGATCCCTGGAAGACAAGAGATCCCTGGAGAGTAGAGATCCCTGGAGAGCACAGAGATCCCCAGAGAGCAGAGAGATCCTTGGAGAGCAGAGGAGTCCCTGAAGAGCAGAGATCCCTGGAAAGTAAAGAGGTCCCTGGAGAGCAGAGGGGTCCCTGGAGAGCAGAGAGATCCCTGGGGAGCACAGAGGGGTCCCTGGAGAGTAGAGAGGTCTCTGAAGAGCACAAAGATCCCTGGAGAGCAGAGGGATCCCTGGAGAGCAGAGGGGTCCCTGGAGAGCAAAGAAATCCCTGGAGAGCACAGAGGTCCCTGGAGAGAAGAGATCCCTGGAGAGCAGAGGAATCCCTGGAGAGTAGAGGGGTTCCTGGAGAGCACAGAATCCCTGGAGAGCACAGAGGTCCCTGGAGAGCACAGAGGTCCCTGGAGAGCAGAGGAATCCTTGGAGATCAGAGAGATCCCTGGAGAGCAGAGAGATCCCTGGAGAGCAGCAGAGTGCATGCAACATGCCTGGTTTGGATCCAGACACTCAGCTGAGATCACAGAATCATGGAATGGTTTGGGTTGGAAAGGACCTTAAAGGACCATCTCAACCCATCCCCCTGCCATGGGTAGGGACACCTTCCACTAGCCCAGGTTGCTCCAACCTGGCCTTGGACACTTCCAGGGATCCAGGGGCAGCCACAGCTTCTCTGGGCAACCTGGGCCAGGGCCTCCCCACCCTCATCATAAAACCTTCTTCTCTCTATCTGACCTAAACCAACCCTCCTTTAGTTCAAACCCATCTCCTTGTCCCACAGCTAAAAAATTTGTCCCCATTTCTGAACTCGACAGAGATTTGGGGATAATTTTCCAGCAAGGTGTGAATTTACCCTTTTGGATTCCCAGTAAGACACGGAGAGAGGGGCAGAAAGCACGAGGGGAAGGGCAAGGCTGGAGTTACAGCTGCAGGACAGGACCTATCCCGAGGGGAATGAGGGTCTCCAGAGCCTGAAATTTGCTCTCACGGGGGTCTCGTCGAGGCTTGTGCTGTGCAGGGATTGTCCAGCCCCAAATCCCTGTGCCAGGGTTGAGCAAATCCCTCAGGACAAACCCAGGGAACATGTGACAGGAATTACCTGCTCCCCACTGGATCTGAGGTGACCAAAGCCCAGTGTCCACCGCTCCTGCTTTCGTTAGTGAATCCAAAATGATGAAATGGATGAACAACCTGATTTTCTCCCGGTGGGGTTTGGTTTTTTTTTCTGTCTCTTTTTCCTCCTGCTTCATTTGGTTGGGTTTTCTCCCCCTGCTTGCCCTTTCCAGCAAGAAAAGCTGTGGCTGTAGGACAAAGCTTAGTCATTCTTTGAGTTTCAAATGATTCCTGGCAGGATTTTTTCGCAGCCCACGGAGCCTTTCCCGGGAGGGTTTTGCACGTGTGTGAAGCTTTTGTGTTGCAAACATCTCAGGACTGAGTCAAGGCATCTCCAGGGCTCTGTTTCCAGGCACTTTATTATCATCACTCGTGCAGTTTGGTCTTTGCTTGTTTTCATTTTTATACCAGGAGTGAAAACAGCTCAGTTCCCTTTGATGTTCCCTTGGATGGAGCTCTTTTTTCAGGTTTTATTTGGTTGTGGCTTTTTCTTTTCGTTTTTTTTTTTTTTTCCCCTCCCCTCCCTTTTAGAGCAGAAGCAAAAGAAAATCAATTGGAACAAGAGACAGGAAGGTTTCAAAACAGGGTGTTAATCAAGGCAGCTTTGCCTCAATCTTCCTCGGGCTCAGCTCTGAACCAGCCCTCAAACCTGGCAGTTCATGATAAAAGGAAATCAGTGATGACACACTTTGAAATCCTTGGCATTGAGTGACATGAACAACACTTGAAAAACCCCAAACCCAAACCACCAGACAATTGGCTGGAAAACTTTCTCAGCTGAACTTGGAAAACCCACGTGGTTTTCTGGGATGGGAAATGTGGCTTGGGAGGGAGCAGATCCTGGAGTGGGGATGGATTGAACTTGGCTGTGATTCCAGCAGGAGGTCAGGAACTGCTCCAGGATGTCCAGAGCTGAGGCTGGGAAATCCCAAACATCCAGGTGCTGCTGTTCCTTTCATAAATAACAGGATGGTTTGGATTGGGAGGGACCTTAAAGCCCATCCATTTCCACCCCCTGCCATGGGCAGGGACACCTTCCACTAGAACAGGTTGCTCCAAGTTCTGTCCAGCCTGACCTTGGACACTTCCAGGGATCCAGGGGCAGCCACAGCTTCTCTGCCCAACCTGGGACAGGGCCTCCCCACCCTCACAGCCAGGAATTCCTTCCCAATATCCCATCTATCCCTGCCCTCTGGCACTGGGAAGCCATTCCCTGTGTGCTGTCCCTCCATGCCTTGTCCCCAGTCCCTCTCCAGCTCTCCTGGAGCCCCTTCAGGCCCTGCCAGGGGCTCTCAGCTCTCCCTGGAGCCTTCTCTTCTCCAGGGGAACAATCCCAGCTCTCCCAGCCTTTCCTCCCAGCAGAGCTGCTCCATCCCTCTCCTCTTCTCTGGGGCCTCCTCTGGACTCTCTCCAGCAACTCCACATCCTTCCTGTGCTGAGGACCCCAGAGCTGGACACAGGATTCCAGGTGGGAATACACATTTATGTGTGTGGACTGCACCATCCAAGGTTGGGTTTTTTCACCTCCAGAGACGGAGATTCCCTTTTTTTCCCATCCCAGCTCTGCAAACACCACAAAGACTCTGCCAAATGCTGTCCCAGCCCCCCAAAACCTTGAAGATCCAGAACATTACAAGGTTTGCCACCATCCACCCCCAAAACAACATCCCACTTGAAGTCTTCATGACTCCAGAGCCAACTATTCCCTCTCCAGGAGAGCTATTCCCTCTCCTTCCAAGCACCCAGTGGTGTCAGGGTGGGAGACCCTTCCAGAAGATTTCACTACAAGGAGATCAGGGGGTTTCAGCTTAAAAAAGCTTTGCTGCCTGGAAAAAGTATCTTCCCCAGAGACAGTTTTAGGTGGTTTCTCCTTCTGCATTCCAGAGAAACTCTCCCTGGTATGGAAAAATAGAGAAGTCCTTGCAGATGTGTTTGAAGGGCCCCTCAGAGAGGGATGGCCAGGGCTGATAAAAGCCCTGAGGAGAACAGGGGGTGTCTTTCCCCAGGCCTGGTGTTTGAAACACTGATGTTCTTTAAGTCCAGTGTTCTCCACTGTGGAAATAGATTTTCCTACAATTTGACTGGGATTTTTGGGGCTACCTGGGGTTTATTTTCCTTCACAAACGGGAATCAGTGCATTAAAAGCAGCAGGATCAGGCCTGAGCTGACTTAGTGCAAGGACTGATGTGAGCTGGACTCTGTGCTTTCTCCTTGATCTCTGATGGCCAGGAAAAGCCATCCTGGAGTGAGAGCAGGGAGGGATGGTTGGAGCAGAATAACAATGGGGATGATTACACGTTGTGCCGACACACCATCGGAGCGACGCGGAATAACGGCGCGGCTGATGGATCCGGAGGCCCTGGGCTTAACTCCTGCCTTGTTTTGCCTCCTGTCATTCCCTGGTGCCGATGGCTTCTCCATGATTTGTTAGATTGCCTGACCCCAAGGACACCCGGCTCCCTCCTTCCTTTCCCTTCCCTCCTTCCCCTCTGGGTTTTATTGGAATCGGAACGACGCGGCTGCGCCTTGGCCGGAGTTCAGCGGAGCCATCACGGGGAAGGGGGAGCCACAAAATGCCCTGGGAATGATTTCAGCTCTGCCTTGATGGCAGGGTGACCCGGTCCAGGGATGGAATGGGGGGTATTGATTCGGGTCAGGGCAATTGGGGAGGTTCTCCTGGATTGGCTCGGGGTTGGCTGGAAATGGCATTTATTTCATGACAAGAATGAAGAGCTGCTGGGCTGTGCCATCTGCCCGATATCCAGCGGGGTTGGGAATGGAGGAGCTGCTCTGGGAAGAGCCAGGGGGGTCTTTTCTTCAGCCTGGAGAAGGGAAGGCTTTGGGGAGACCTTCGTGGCAGGATAGTCCCACCCTGAGCAGCCCCGAGATCCCATCCAGCTGTTAATCCAGCTGTTAATCCAGATATTAATCCATCTGTTAATCCTGCTGTTAATCCAGCTGTTAATCCAGGTATTAATCCATCTGTTAATCCTGCTGTTAATCCAGCCATCCTGCAGGATCAACTGCTGGAGCCAGGGCCTTGGCTGGGTGTTAACTCTGCTAAAACCATCCTGGCTCATCCCACTTGGAACACACCTCCTGCTTTTGGAAGTCTGAGGTGCCAGAGGAGCTGGGAGCTGGCCTGGGAAGGTGGGACTGGCACTCAGTCACTTTATCCTGTAAAATCCAGCCCCTCTCCTGCAGTCAGGATCTTCTGGCACGACCCTTCCTGGGGGAGGGGGTGGAGATTCCTGCCTTGGCTGGGAACACCCCCCAAGGTGACCCCTGGAGACTGAGAGCAGAAATCTCCCCACGAGCGTTGGACTGGGGGAGTTCCATCACATCTCTCCTTCATGATAATTTCTTTTTACCAGCTATGATATAACTGCTGCCATAATTGCTTTGTCACAGTGCACTAGACCACTTCATGCTCTATTAGACTCTACTAGTAGATTTTTAGTGTTTATGTTGTTTTAGTGTTTATGTCGTGTAGGAAATAGCTCTGATTAAGGTTTTTTTGTCTGATCGTTGGTATAAAATAAAATATTCATTTTATATGAATATTCTCGTTTTGCCATCGTTAAAACCTGAGGGACAAAGTGGTTTAATCCCTCTATAAATCCTTTAAATTTAAACTGCCCAGATTTTGCTTCTCCTTCTTAAACTGAGCAGAACTCAGGGCGTGTGTCCTGTTGGGATGGAGAGGAATCACTCTTTAGTCCACATGAAAAGGACTGATGAGGGCAGAGGTTGTCTCCTGAGGAGCTGGTGTCTCCTGAGACCGCTCACCCAGGCCTTGGGCTGCTCATGGAATCAATCATGGAATCATGGAATGGTCTGAGAGGGAAGGGACCTTAAAGCTCATCCAGTTCCACCCCCTGCCATGGGCAGGGACACCTTCCACTAGCCCAGGTTGCTCCAAGCCCCAGCCAACCTGACCTTGGACACTTCCAAGGATGGGGCAGCCACAGCTTCTCTGGCCAACCTGTGCCAGGGCCTCCCCACCCTCCCAGCCAGGAATTCCTTCCCAATATCCCACCTAACCCTTCTCTTTTTCAGCTTGATGCCCTGGTGAAGCTCTTGCATCCCCTGTGTGCTGCTCCAGAAGGATGCAGGTGTCCTGCACACTTTGGGATATCCCAGAGGACACCAGATGCCTGATTTAGGAGCCTTTGGTCCCCACTGGCTGTGACAGGAGCGGTGACACCTCCACTGAGACACGGAAATCCCAGCGTTCCCATCCCTTGGCTAATCCCGCCTCAGGGATTCCAGGTGGTTGCTAACACTGAGTGTGGAGCAGGGGAAACAACCCAGCCCCTGGACCCCTCTTCTCTACAAGGTTGGGATTCACTTTAATCCCAATTTTTCTCCCCTTTTTTCCTCAACCATTGCCAGAGGAATTATTTGTTGGGGATAGTTGTGTTTTGCTCTTCCCCATTTTGTGCAGCTCAGTCTCCAACAGCCCCTGTGCTGGAGGTGGAGGATTTTCCTTTCTCTTTTCTCTCCAACTTCCAGATTCCTCTTCAGATTCAGAACTGAAAGATTTTCCCCCTTCCCTGTCCTTATGTGCAAGGTGAAAGGAGGGAGAAATTGTCTCCTGCCTATGGGAAGATAAATCCCTGGATCCCTCTTCCCTACAAAGTTTGAATTCACTTTAATCCCAATTTTCTCCTCTTTTTGCCCCCACCATTGCCAGAGGAATTATTTGTTGGGGACAGTTGCATTTTGCTCTTTCCCATCTTGTGCAGCTCAGTCTCCAACAGCCCCTGTGCTGGAGGAGGAGGATTTTTCCTTTCTCTTTTGTCTCCAACTTCCAGATCCCTTTTCAGATTCTCCCTTCCCTGTCCTTATCCACAAGGTGAAAGGAGAGAACAATTGTCTCCTGCCTGTGGGAAGATAAGTCACGTTGGAGTCTCCTCCTTTAGAAAACTCTCTAATGCCATTTATCAATTAATTACTGCCTTGCATTTCTCTCCATGAATTCCCTCTGCTGCCTTTCACTTTTGGAAAGGTCTCTGGTGCTCGGGATCGAGTTGTCCTGGTCTTCCACTGCTCTCTTCCTCGTTTCCAAGTGGAGTGGATCCCAAAACCCTTCCATATCTCCTCTTTTACCCCCTCTGCAGATTTCTCTGCCCCCCTTTTTTCTCCTCCACTTCTGTCCTGTTCCAAAAAGATTTCACTGAGCTGGGGAGGGAATGGATTAAACTGTGTGGGCCGAGCTTTAAATCCTAATTCCACTCATGAATCAATTGTTGCTGGAGCAGGAAAAACATTTTCCCTTGGAACTTTTTTGACACTGGAAACCACACTTTTCGGTCACCTCTAACGTGCTGGGGTTTTATATCAATCTCAGTTTTTTTTGTTTGGGTTGAAATAACCAAACCAGACAATTTTGAAAGAGAAAAGCTTCAATTTACCTTTTTTTTTTTCCCCAAAAAACCCTCCATTTGATGTCTCTGTTTGAAACAATATTTCCCTTGTTTCGCTTTCAACTTAAAAACACAAAAGTATTTATTTTAAATGGGAAGAAGTTCCCAGGTAAACAAAATGGGCTTATTTTGTTCAAATGATCTGCCAGGGGAAAAAATGGAAAAGTGTAGCTTTCAAATGGGCCCAAAAGAATGGTTTTGCTTCAGCTCAATCACTTAATCATAGAGCTTTTCCTACCCCAAAATCGCCAGCCCTGATGTCACCAAGAGGTGATTTAAGCCCTGTTTTAGCAGGGAGGCATTTTTTGATCCTTTCCATCATAACTCAGCCACTTTTTTAGCCCTGAGCAGGGTCAGGCCCCCGGGGAAGGTGCTGGAGACTGAAATTCAGCCAGAGCTCAGCATTCTGGGATCCCTTTCCCGGGGTGTCCCGTGGATTTTGGAGGCAAATTAGCAGAAAATCCCTAAAACCCCTCAGCTTGGGTGAGAAAGAAAAGGGACCTGATTTTTTCTGATGCATCTAAATCCAGTTCCTGCTGAGATGGGATTGAATGGTGGGATTCTTGGGGTGTTGGAGTTGAACTTGGTGATCCTCGTGGGACCTTTCCAGGTCAGGAAATCCAATTATTTTATGATCCATGAAATACAGATGCATCTGGTGGACACAGTGGTTGCTCCACAAGCTGGTGGTGTTGAAGCCATGTGAGTCTTGTCTCTCCGGAGACCAGGAGCAGCTGAGTCTTAAAGCAAGGAGAGGGATTTCTTCCCCCAGGACGGGTGGGATGTTGCTTTTGTTGTCTCTTGCACCTCCTCTGTCTTAACTGGGGACAAACAGGCTTATCTGGGGGTGACTTGCATAGAATCATAGAATCAGCTGGGTTGGAAGGGACCTCTGAGATCATCAAGTCCAACCCTTGATCCAACCTTGCCGTGGTTCCCAGCCCATGGCACTGATGCCACATCCAGTCTGTCCTTAAACACCTCCAGGGATGGAGAATCCACCCCCTCCCTGGGCAGCCCATTCCAATGGCTGAGCACCCTCTCTGCAAAGAAATTCTTCCTAATATCCAACCTAACCCTCCCCTGGCACAGCTGCACACCCAGCCCTCTTGTCTTGCTGATGGTTGCCTGGGAAAAGAGACCAACCCCCCCCTGGCTCCCCCCTCCTGTCAGGGAGTTGCAGAGAGTGAGGAGGTCTCCCCTGAGCCTCCTCTTCTCCAGGCTGAGCCCCCCCCGCTCCCTCAGCCTCTCCTCACAGCACTTGTGCTCCAGTCCCTTCCCCAGCCTCGTTGCTCTCCTCTGGACCTGCTCCAGCCCCTCCATGTCCTTCCTGAGCTGAGGGCCCAGAACTGGACACAGCACTCCAGGGGTGGCCTCACCAGTGCTGAGTCCAGGGGCAGAATCCCTTCCCTGGCCCTGTTGGCCACCCTGTTCCTGAGCCAGGCCAGGATCCATTGGCCTTCTTGTCCCCCTGGGCACCCTCTGGCTCCTGTTCAGCTCCCTGTCCATCCCCACTCCCAGCTCCCTTCCTGCCTGGCTGCTCTCCAGCCCCTCTGGCCCAGCCTGGAGCTGCCGGGGGTTGTTGTGGCCAAAGGGCAGGACCCGGCCCTTGGCCTTGTGGAACCTCATCCCGTTGGAATCAGCCCAACTCTCCAACCTCTCCAGGTCCCTCTGCAGAGCAGAGTGGGCAGATGTCCCTGCTGAGTCCTGCAGGAGCTCTTCCACCCGTTAAGTGACTGGTTTGGGGGTGGTTGGAGTCTGCCCAGGCTGGTTCTTGGTGGCAAGAAATGCTTCAAGCGGGAGAGGATCCAAACTCTCCAGGTGTGGCTCCAAAGGCATCTCCCAGACCAAGTGCCTGGAGCTGAGAAACCCCTGGAAATCTTCCTCTTGGAGGTAGAGAAGCATTTTTGACCCAATCCTGGCTTTGGATTTGCTGCTGGAATTGCTCCCTGAGGAAAACAGGGCTGGGGAGGGATGTGAACATCACTCAAGCTGCTGGATGAGCAGAGGGGCTCAGAGGTCTCCCCATGCCAGTGGAAACATGGGAATTCTCTCCAGGGAAAAGCTCAGAGTAGAGAAATCTCAGAGGTTCTGAAAACTAAATATCAGGAGGATTAAGATTTATGAGCACAAAACTTCCCCCCTCCAGAGAAGGGGAACTTCATGCCTGGGTTTTGCTCACTCAAAGATATTCCTGAGGGGCAGTTTTGGGGTTTTTCCAGGGGGCAAAGAGGACAGATATTGAAAAAGTCACTGTTGGATCAGGTGAAAGGTCCTACGGGAGAAAAAGGGGTTGGGAAACTGGGAGAGAAGGAATCCACACCAGAGAGGGGCTGGTGTGACTGTTATGGTTTTAAATTCAGGGTGAAGTTGTGCCTGGGACAGCCTGGGTGGGCTGAGCATCAGCTGAGGAGAGCAACAAAGTCATCCTGGCAAAGCAGGGTTAAAGTTAGTTAATTTTCTATTATTTTAATTTAATATAAATATAACTTATATTATTTTAATTTTAAATATAAATTTGCTTCATATTATTTTATTATTTAATTAATTAAACTAGTTTAATTTATTTTAATTTTTATGATATAAATATAACTTATATTATTTCATTATATTAAAATTAATTTAATCTCAAGATATCGTTATATTAATTATATAATATTTATATTATTTTAATTAATTATTTTAATTAAATTTACATTATTTTATTTTAATTAATTTAATATAATTTATTATATTATTTTAATTGATTATAAATAATTTTATTTATGAATATAAATAGATTAATATTTAATATATAATTAATTCAATATAATTTATTGTATTAATTTAATTACTTATAAATAATTTTATTTTTATATATAAAATACATTAATATTTAATATATAATTATTAAAATAATTACATTATTTTAATTTAATTTTATATTCTTTTTAATTTTCGATAATTTTAATTATTTTTTAATTTTATATAATTTTAATGATTTTAGTTATTTATAATTTTAATTAATTATAAATAATTTCATCTATATATAAAATATATTAATATTTAATATATAATTATTAAAATAATTACATTATTTTAATTTAATTTTATGTTCTTTTTAATTTTTGTTCATTTAAATTATTTTTAATTTCATATAATTTTAATGATTTTAGTTATGTATAATTTTAATTAATTATAAATAATTTTATTTATATAAAAATATATTAATATTTTATATATATTTATTAAAATAGTTATATTAATTTAATTTAATATTCTTTTTAATTTTTGGTAATTTTAATTATTTTTAAATTTTATATAATTTTAATGATTTTAATTATGTATCATTTTAATTAATTCCCCATTTTTCACTCAGCTTCAGTGGCATTTGGAAGCACAAAGGTGGTTTGGGGCCTGTTGCCTCCATGTGCCAGTAGAAACCTGGGAAAAGAAGGAACCTTCCTTTTCTGCTGGATGATGACAAAAACGAGCTGTTTGAAGGCCTTCCCATATCCCAAATCCTCCCAAATCCTGGGAGGAGCAGAAAATTCAGCACTCAGGTCTGATCTCCCATCGACAGAGGACTGTGGTCATTCCAGGGGGAAAACCTCCCAGGAGCCACCAATCCTGCATCCCACAGCCAAATCCAGTCCCTGCTAAACATTTCAGCCACTCCTGTTCGCTCCCTGCTCAAAAAAATGGGATTTTCCATCACCCTTCTGTTCTTCCAACCCTGCCATCCTCCAGGGGGAGTTATTCCCCTTCTCCCACGGGAGGATTTCTTTGGGATCCATCCCAGCTGGGCTCTATCAAGGGGTTCCTCTGCACCTCCAGGTTCTTCAAGTCTGGTGGTTGGTTCCTCCTTTGTGTGGGAACCCGTTGCTTGATGAATGGAGACCCTCGGGACACTCAAAGAATCCCATAAATTTAAGTTTTATTTCTTTTTTTAATATGAGGAAGCTGATTCGACGGGGCACTAAAGCAGGTCCTTCCCTCTGTGCTCCTTGATGGGAGCTTCTGGTTGCACTTCCAGCCATCTTTCCATTGATTTTATGGAAAACCAGGTGAATTTGCTCCACCGTGGATGTGGCTGCAACTGGGAGAGTTCAGCAGACTCTTCTTTTGAAAGGAAAACCAAAAGCAACGGGGTCTGTTCCTGCTTTGCCTGAAATTTGGGGAAGTGTGAGAAGAGGAGGGTTAACTGGTGACAGCCCAGTTCCTCCAGGGTGGAGAGGGAAAATGAAGTGACCCTGGAGAGCCACCAAAGAACCCTCAAATATCTTTGGCTTCTCGTGGCAGGGTGGAGCGAAGAGTGGACGCGGCAGAAAAACCCAGGAAAATTGATTTTCTTGGAGTTTTGCAGGATGTTTGAAAAATGGCGGGATACAACGCAGAGAGGACCAAATCTGGGATGAGTATCATGAGGAATACACACGGATTTGGTTTTGTTTCCTACCTCCCTGGGGTACCACGGGGGCAGAAGGAAGGGAGAGGCCAAGCTGATCCCTGGGGGCTGAGGACAAGGTGAACCTCTCGTGGACCATGAGATGGATTTAGGATTCACTGAAAAAACTATCCTTAAAAATCAGATCCCTGGAAAACCACCAGTCCCTGGGGAATATGTGAGTTGTGAAGCTCTGGAGGACACAGAGGGAGGGATGGAGAGAAACTCAGGGGGCAAACTGTGGAAGGAGAAGAGTAGGTGGAACCATAGAATTGTTTAGCTTGGAAAAGCCCTCTGAGATCATTGAGTCCACCTGTCAATCCAGCACTGATCCATGTCCCCAAGTGCCACATCCACAGGGATTTTAAATCCCTCCAGGGATGAGGCTCCTCCACTGCCCTGGGCAGCTGTGCCAGGGATGGACAACCCTTTCCAGGAAGGAATTTTCCCTAATATCCAACCTAAACCTCCCCTGGCACAACTTGAGGCCGTTCCCTCTCCTCCTGTCCCTTGTTCCCTGGGAGCAGAGCCCGACCGTCCCCCAGCTCCCCCCTCCTGTCAGGGGGTTGCAGAGCCAGAAGGTCCCCCCTGAGCCTCCTTTTCTCCAGGCTGAACCCCCCCAGCTCCCTCAGCCGCTCCTGCTGCTCCAGCCCCTTCCCCAGCTCCGTTCCCTTCCCTGGACACGCTCCAGCCCCTCCGGGTCTTTGCTGGGCCTGATCCCCTGGTTGTCCCTGTCCACACCATGTGGTGACACTCAGGATGTTCTGCTCCACGAGCGGGTGAGACGTGGAAAAAGGAGCAGCTGTTGCTGTGCAGTAAATCCTTGGCAAAGCCCCTCTCCTGGTGGGGTGACAGGAGCTTAAATAAATCACCTGGAAGGCTGGGAAGGAGTGGGATTCTGCCCTGCCTTGCTCGGAGCAAGAGAGATTCACGGTGTGCGTGGGCGGGCAAGTGCTGTTTACACTGTGGGTCAGGTTAATCTCCAGCCATGTGCCTGAGGAGCTGCAGGTGCAGAAGGAAAACTCATGGGAGCCGTGGGAAAAGCCCTCTGGGGAGGGAATCAGCAGAGAAATGGAGGAGCAGGAGCCCTCAAGCCCTGCAAAGGTGAGATGAGGAGCCACCATCCCAGTTCGCACCATCACAGAACCACAGAAGGGTCTGGGTTGGAAGGGACCTTAAAGATCATCCAGTTCCAACCCCCTGCCACGGGCAGGGACACCTTCCACTAGCCCAGGATGCTCCAAGCCCCGTCCAGCCTGGCCTTGGACACTTCCAGGGATGGGGCATCCATCCGTGAGTGTTTTCTGTGTGGATGTCCTTGAGCAGCACAGGCTGGAATCACCACCTGCTCGTGCACAGATTCCCAGCCTGGAGGGTTTGGGAAAGGTGATGGACACACAGATTACCACACAGGGGGATAATCGATTGGAAAACAGATTGGAAAATGGATTCCTGAGCCCCAGGTCCTAAGTCCATCCTTCCCACTCTACCACACCCTCAGCTTTAGGCTGTGTGTGGATCCAACTTCACTGCCCAACACCCCCAAAATGGGATTTAAGGGTGGCAAAGGATGATTATTTCCCTAGGAAGCTGAGGAAGACCAGGTGCCACCTTTCCCTGCTCAGTGCCAGCAGCCTTCACTCGGCCTCACCACCTGGACTTTCATTTCCTTTTCCAGACCCTCAACCGGTGGATCCTCCTTCCCTCCGGG
The DNA here is from genome assembly GCF_003945595.2 of Pipra filicauda. NCBI lineage: Eukaryota > Metazoa > Chordata > Aves > Passeriformes > Pipridae > Pipra > Pipra filicauda. The sequence goes on along the minus strand of NW_024104859.1, from coordinate 48,066 downwards.
TGGGAAGGCCAGAGAGCAAAATCCATCCTTTTTGCTGGCTCCTTTCCATCCATATTTTGCAGCAGCAGCTGTTGCCCACTTTCCTGGACAAACCTTTGTTTGCTTTCCTCTTCTTCCCCTTCTCCCTCCCTTCCTTCTCTTCCTTCTCCTCCTCCTCCTGCTCCTCCTCTGGCCGTTTGCCGATGCCAGTCCAGAATCCTGACAGCCAAAATGACGCCCTAATTTTCTCCCTGGCAAAGGAACTCTGGGTTGTCTGAGGATACAAAAAGAGGGAAGGAAGGACGGGATGTGCTTTGTAAAGCTCACAGAATCCCAGGATCACAGAATTCCAGAATCCCAGAATACGCCGAGTCAGACGGGACCCACGAGGATCTCAGGGCGGTTTTGGAGGGAGGGGTTTGGTCTGCCCAGGATTGTGGTTCCTTCTGGACTGGAAGGGCAGGATTTGGTGCTGGATGCTCATCTTTGACTGGCACCATCCCTGGTTTTGCCACGTCCTCCCTGGAGGTGCTGTTATTCCATAGGGAGGTGGTTCATGGACCAGGGACCCTTGGGATGGTGTGGACTCCCATCGACTCCACCCATCTAAAGCAAACCCTTCTAATCCTCCTCGGTGGGCGTCATCCCTCCCAAATTCCACGCAGACCGCACTCACTCTCTATTATTCCCACCTTAAATAACTCAACAGCGGTGGTTCTGTAATTCCAGCAAAGGTGGAATCCGTGGAAATGGAGCAGGGGGGTAGACAGAGCAAATGTGTAATTGGGCTTAATCTTCCTGCACTCAAGGAAGCAACAAAACATCTCTCAGCGTCTATTTAGTCAAGACACGGCGGCACCGTCGCTCTGCTGCTCGGGGACAATAAAGATGCAAATAAAGTCAAACATCTCCTCAGCTTTTGCCTGGCTGGTTACTGGGGAGAATATTATTGAGTTCTGATTGCTTTGGATGAGATCCTCTATCGGAGCCTGCACGTGGCTCTGCTTCCGGAGGGCCCGAACGGGGCTGGAATGAAAATGAGAAGCCCCCTCCCCGTGGGCTCCGCGCTCCGAGCGGGGTCTGAACTCCGGGGAGTGGGGTTTGTGTTGGGGGCATGTGGTGGTGGGTGGGTTGTGGTGCAGGGTGGAGGGAATGGTTGATGCATTCCCAGTCTCCTTCCAGTCTTCTTGGCTGCACTGAGTTTAACAGTGACCCAGGGATTGTCACTTCACTCCCTTCCTCTCCTTTTCCTGGATGGGGAAACTCAAGCCATGAAGATGGGGAAGGGTCTGGAGGGGCCACAGGAGGAGCAGCTGAGGGCACTGGGATTGTCCAGCCTGGAGAAGAGGAGAGTGAGGGGAGACCTCACGGGGGTCTGCAGATCCTCCCGAGAGGGGCAGCTCCGATCTCTGCTCCGTGTGACAGGGACAGGAGCCAGGGAAGGGCTGGAGCTGTGCCAGGGCAGGCTCAGGTTGGATCTCAGGGAAAGGTTCTTCCCCCAGAGGCTGGTTGGGCACTGCCCAGGCTCCCCAGGGCAGTGGGCACAGCCCCAAGGCTGCCAGAGCTCCAGGAGGGTTTGGACAACGCTTTGAGGGACAGGGTGGGATTGTTGGGGTGTCCTGGGTAGGACCAGGGATTGGACTGGATGATCCCTGTGGATTCCTTCCAGCTCAGGATATTCTGGGATTCTGCGAGACCCACACACTTCCAAATCAAAAGTAGATGGAGCCTCCCCACCTCCTTTCATGATCCAGGGCCATTCCCAAGGCAGGGCTGTGCTGCAAACAGGATTAGGAGACGGACAAGGAGAAGGTCAATCCATTCCCAAGTGCTGGAGGAGCGGAGCTGCAGCCGGAGGGAGCCGGGATGGGAGCCGGGGCTGGGAAACACCGACGGAGAGAGACATTTGTGGGATGGATCCAGGTTTTCCTTTCACTGGGGGGGGGGATTTTTGGAGCCCAGTTTTACTCGTGGCAATCCCCGGGGCAGGTTTTTTTTGGGAATTAGTAGGAAAACAGTGGGTTGAGCTGTGGTGGCATGGCTGGGTGGCAGGGGGGACATGTAAGGCAATTAAACCTACTGTTATCTGTCCAATACATACATATATTGATGCATTTATATATGGATTTTTATATATATATACATATTTATATATGTATTTATATAAATGTACATGAATATATATTTATATCTGTATATAATATCAGATATATTTATATATTTATATCTGAATATAATATCAGATATATATTTTTATATATTTTATGTATATTTATATCTGTATATTATATCAGATATATTTATACAGATTTAAATCTGTATATTAGATATATATTGTATGTATATTTATCTCTGTATTTTATATCTGGTATATATTTCATGTATATTTATACTTGCATATTATGTCAGATATATAATTATATAGATTTATATCTGTATAATTTATCATACATATATATATTATGCATATTTATCTTTCTATCTTATATATTTATATATCTTTATGCATGTATATTATACCAGATACATTTATACATTCATATCTATATATTACATCAGATAAATATTTTATGTATATTTATATCTGTACATTGTATCATATGTATGTTATATACCTTTGTATATAATATCAGATATATATTTTATGTATATTTATCTCTGTATTTTATGTTAGTTATATATTTTATGTGTATTTATAATTATATATTATATATAATTATATATATTATATATAATTATATATATTATATCAGATGTATATTTATATAGATTTTTATATATACTATATCATACATATATATTACATATCTTTATCTTTCTTATATCAGATATATATTCATATATCTATGTCTGTATATTATATCAGATATATTTATATATTTTTATATCTGTGTATTATATCAGATATATATTTATGTATATTTATCTCTGTATTTTATATCAGGTATTTATCAGATATATTTATATATTTATATCTGTGTATTATATCAGATATCTATGCTTATTTTTATTTATATCGATTTATATTTATATAGTTTTGTATCTGTATATTAGATAAATATTTTATGTATATTTATCTCTGTATTTTATATCAGATACATATTTATATTTATATATCTTTATATCTGTATATTATATCAGATATATAAAATAAATATTTTAGTCTGTATATTATATATATTTATGTTTATACCTATATATAATATACGTTATATAGATGTGTTATATATATCTTTATATCTGTATATTATATCAGATACATTTATATAGATTTATATAACATATATCTCTATATTATTTATATCTATTTATATATCTTTATACCTGTATATTATATCAAATATATTTTATATATATTTATACCTGCATATTGTATCAGATATATATTTTATGTATATTTATCTCTGTATTTTATATCAGGTATATCTTTTATGTATATATATATATTTATGTATATCTATGTATATATATTCACATATATTTTTTATGTATATAATATCCTTGTATATTATATGAGATATACATTTATATAGATTTATATATGTTATACCATACATACATATTATATATATATCTTTCTATCTTAGATATATATTTATATATCTTTATATCTGTATAATTTATCATATATATAGGTTATATATCTTTATATCTGAATATTATATCAGATACATTTATATCTGTGTATTATATCAGATATCTATTAATATTTATTTATATTTATATATTATATCAGATATATTTCCATATATCACATACGCTATATCAGATATATTTATATATATTTATATCTGTATATCAGATATATATTTATGCATATTTATCTCTGTATTTTATATCACATATATTTATATATTTATATTTGTACATTATATCTGATGCATATTCATATTTATATATCTTTATATCTCTAATAATATCAGATAAATATTTTATGTATATTTTCTCTACCTTTTATATCAGGTATATATTTTATGTATATTTATCTCTGTATTTTATATCAGGTATATATTTTATATGTATTTATACCTGTATATTATATCAGATATATATTTATATAGTTTTATATCCGTATATTATATTATATATATCTTTTATGTGCATTTATATCTGTATTTTATATCAGGTATATCTTTTATTATATATATATTTATGTATATATATGTATATATATGCATATATGTATTTTATGTATATAATATACTCGTATATTATATCAGATTCACATTTATATAGATTTTTATATATATATTATACCATACAAATAAATTATATATATCTTTCTATCTTAGATATATATTTATATATCTGTTTGTATATTATATCAGATATATATTTATGTTTAAATATCTTTATATCTGTATAATTTATCAGATATATGTTATATATCTTTATATCTGTATATTATATCAAATATATTTATATCTGCATATTAGGTATCTATTCATACTTATTTATATCTGTATACTATATTAGATATATTTCTGTATATTTATATCTGTATATTATATCAGATATCTATTTATATCTATTTATATATGTATATCATATATATATATTTATGCATATTTATATCTGTATTTTATATACCATATATTTATACCTTTATATCTCTATATTATATCAGATAAATATTTTATGTATATTTTCTCTGCATTTTATATCAGGTATATATTTTATGTATATTTATATCTGCATATTATATCAGATATATATGTTATATATCTTTATATCTGTATATTATATCAGATATATATTTTATGTATATCTTTATATCTGTATATTATATCTTATATATATTTTATCTATTTATATCTGTTTATTATATCAGATATATATTTTATGTATATTTATCTCTGTATTTTATATCAGTTAGATATTGTATGTGTATTTATACTTGCATATTATATCAGATATCTTTATATCTGTGTATTATATCAGATACATATTTATATATTTTTATATCTGTATATTATATCAGATATATAAAATAAATATTTTAGTCTGTATATTATATATATTTATGTTTATACCTATATATAATATATATTATATAGATATATGCGTTATATATATCTTTATATCTGTATATTATATCATATATATTTTTTATGTATATCTTTATATCTGTATATTACATCATATATATTTATATATTATATATATATATTATGTATTTTTATCTCTGTATATTATATCAGATATATATTTTATGTATATCTTTATATCTGTATATTATATCATATATATTTATATATATATATTTATATATATATATAGATATATATATATAGATATATATATATTATGTATTTTTATCTCTGTATATTATATCAGGTATATATTTTATGTATATTTATACTTGTATATTATATCAGATATATATTTATATAAATTTCTATATGTATACTATATCGTACATATATATTATATATATTTATCTTTCTATATTATATCAGATATATATTTATATATCTTTATACCTGCATATTATGTCAGATATATATTTATGTCTGTATATGATATCAGATATATATGTCTGTATATGATATCAGATATATATTTATGTCTGTATATGATATCAGATATATATTTATGTCTGTATATGATATCAGATATATATTTATGTCTGTATATTATATCAGATATATATTTATGTCTGTATATTATATCAGATATATATTTATGTCTGTATATTATATCAGATATATATTTGTGTCTGTATATTATATCAGATATATATACTCCCATTGCTGTGAGAGCAGCCAGGTTTATCCAAAAAAAGAACCCGTTGCTCCCAAATTAAATGTTTAGCTGAGAAATGAATGACATCTCTGATAAGAGGAGCAGAGACAAAAAAAAAAAACCCCAAGAGGTAAAAACGACTCCTTGTAACCACATTTCTGGTTCGTGTTTTAATCTCTGACGTGGGAGGTTTTTCTCAGTGTCACCGAGCTCCTCCAGCTGAATCGTTTCCCGGGGCTGGATGGCAAAAGTGGAAGTTCCAAACACTCCCTCCCCGGAAAAATAGTGATTAAAAAAAACGTCGGATTAAACTTGAAATGGAAAAAAAACTTGATTTTTTTTTTTTCGCCGAGAAATTTAGCAGCGATGACGCGCTTCGGGTTGGCCAGAAGGGGAATTCTCATTTTTAATTGGTGAGGAGGGTTTTTTTTTTTAAGGGGGAAAGTGAAAGGCATAAGACTCATATTTGAGGTGCAAGGGTTTTCTTGGATATTTCATTAAATCCAGGAACGAGAATAAAAAAGGGATGAAAATAGGAGAGCTCTGCCTAGAAAACAAAATTACAGAGGGACGTTTGTTTTCAAACGCCGGCGGAGTTGGATCTGAAATTCTAAATCCTGCCTCTGCTCCTCAACCCTTGGCTCCAGCTCCTGCTTCTCCCTTCCCCTCTTGGTGGAGGAATTGTAGGAGAAATATTTCCCTCGGTTCCATCCCAACCCAACGAATTTCAAGGGAGTGGTTTGGTTTATTTTCCTCCAGCGCTGCCGGAGCTGAAGGTTGACTCAAAGCCAGGGAAAAAAAGGGCTTTAAAATCTGAAGGAACAACCGATGTTGGTGCCCACATTTACCTGGAAAATAAATGGAGTCTCCTTAGGTCATTTCTGTGCTAAAAACCCGCAGTTATTTGCTGCCCACCCATCATAAATCACAACTGCCCCGTTGGTGCAGCTTGTCCTGAGCTGTGTTTCCTGTGTTTCCTACCTCTGGCATTGCCTTTTTTGTCTCTTCTCCAATCAGTTCACGCTCCAAACTCTGTTTTCCCTCCTTTCCTCTCCCTCCCCAGCCCTTCACTCTGACCATTTATCTCCCGGATGAACCTTCTCAGACGGGAAGGACTCACAGAGATAATTTTCTCGTGGGGAGAAACGAGCAGTGACGCCTTCAAAGGTGTTGGATGAGTGGCACTTCTCATCCCTGCACCGCTCCCCCTGCCAGGACAGCGTTTTATCCCACTTTTCTAAGGTCCATGGGATTTTTGGGGATGTTCAACTCGCTGAACTGAGAACTGTGAACTCAAAACTGAGGGAAATGGGTTATTTATTTCACTTCCAAACTGATGTCCACGCCAGAGAGGACAGGAATAATCTGTGCTTTCCTGTGGCTCCAGGATTACCAAACATTCCTGGATCGGGGATCTGTCTGCCCTCTCTGAAAGGAAAGTTGTGCCAGAGAAGGTTTAGGTTGGATATTGGGGAAAATTTCCTCATGGGAAGGGTTGTCCAGCCCTGGCACAGCTGCCCAGGGCAGGGGTGGAGTCCCCATACCTGGAGGGATTTAAAATCCCTGTGGATGTGGCACTTGGGGACAGGGGTCAGTGGTGGCCTTGGCAGTGCTGGGGAATGGTTGGATGATCTCAGGGAGTTTTTCCAATCTAAACGATTCCATGATTCCAAAGTCTGCAGCGGGCACTCAGATCCTTGGATAACTCCATGGAGACACTTAAATGTGGGCATTGGGATCAGTGAATTAAATCCCACTTTTTTTGAGCTGGATTTGACCAGCCACACTCAGACCTTCAGCTGTGACTTGGGAACCCCTTTGGTGGGCAGGAAGTGGAGAAACCCCCTCCCCACCATCTCCAACTTCCATGGCAGGCTGGGATGACTCACGGAGCTGGGATTCTTCCAGGAAACTTGGGCAGGAGCAGGATATTGCACCACACTCAGGAACAACTGAGCTGTTGTGGTTTAAAAAGGTGATACCCAGGGGGAAATGATTTTGCACGTGTGCATTTGGAATCATGGAATCATGGAATGGTTTGGGTTGGAAGGGACCTTCAAGACCATCTCATTCCACCCCCTACCATGGGCAGGGACACCTTCCACTAGCCCAGGTTGCTTCAACCTGGCCTTGGACACTTCCAGGGATCCAGGGGCAGCCACAGCTTCTCTGGGCAACCTGGGCCAGCAGGATTGAGGATTAGGGATCAGGATTAAGGATTGAGGATTAGGGATCAGGATTTAGGATTCAGGACATGTCAGTCACTGGGGAATGGGGGCAGTTTTCTCACGCTGAGTCACAGACCTGGACACACCTTTTTGGTTATTAAACATCAAAGCCTGGGTTGGTTCAGGAGCCATTGGGGGCAGAACTGGTGCCTTCAATCTCTGCAGAACTTCCCAGCACAAAGCACTGGAATTATTTCAGGAGTCCCTGGAGTCCGGAGGGAACAAGGGCAGCTCCCCCTGCACTGTCCCACATGACTGCAGGCAGTGAGGAGCACGGCTGCAGGTGCCAAGACAGGTTTGGGGACAGCAAACATCAGCTCCAGGTGTGGCCCCCACGGAGGAACTGGGTCTTTAAGGCAGGGAATCATGGAATGGTTTGGGTTGGAAGGGACCTTAAAGCTCATCCAGTGCCACCCCCTGCCATGGGCAGGGACACCTTCCACTAGCCCAGTTTGCTCCAACCTGGCCTTGGACACTTCCAGGGATCCAGGGGCAGCCACAGCTTCTCTGGGGTCAGGGCCTCCCCACCCTCACAGCCAGGAATTCCTTCCCTATATATACATTATATATATATATATATATATGTATGTATATATACATGCTTAGCTTATTTGGAATGTTATCAAATGGGAATGCTTTCCTTAAATCCTTTGCCACCCACACTTTTCCATTCTCTCGGGGTTCCCCAGCCAGCTGCTCCCTCCCATGACACAAACCCTTTCCTGTCTTTGCCCAGCAGTTCCAGCCCAAATGCCCCCCGTGTTGTGGCTCCTTGTCCTCCAGGGACACTCCATCCAAACATCCTGCAGTGGATGCTCTTATCCAGGAGGAGCAGATTCCTTGCTGCCCATTGCCAAAGCTCTCTGCAATTTGTTGCCCATTATTTCCTTCTCCTCCCCTAATGAACGATGGGTTTGTGTCCTCTCTGCTGGTTTGGTGGCTCTCACTCTTTCCTCAGCTGTACTTCCCTCCCTCAGCATCATCTCTTTGCTCTCCTGGTTTGTTTTTTTTTTCCAGCCATTTCCAGCACTCCAATTTTTTCTCCCCCCCCCCAACACATCCACTTCCCTTTTATTGTTGTTGCTGCTGTTGTCCCTTTGATTGCTTTCTCCCCGACTGTTCCTTAAACACTCCTCACGTTTCAGCTTCCACAAATTGCCCAATCTGCTCCAATTTGGGTTTGCATTTTTAGAAATTACCCTGAGGTTTTTTTTCCCGGGCTGTTATTTATTTATTTATTTATTTATTTATTTATTTATTTATTTATCTATTTATCTATTTATTTATTTATTTATTTATTTATTTATTTATTTATTTATTTATTTATTTATTTATTTTGCAGAGGCTTCTGGCTGATGGGCTGAGAGGCCGGTCCTGAGGAACCTGGGACATGCAACAACAGAGGGTTCCGAGGGTCAAATGCCTCCTTCTCCTGAACCGTGGCTGTGAGTGGCTGAACACGAAAGCTTTGCTTCAAAAAGCACGTGGACCATTTGGAAAACACCCAGGGAAGTGCCTCTGGAAAGATCCAAGTTGTGACAAACTCACTGCCCAGGGGAAGTCAGGGCTTCTGTGTCAGCTCAACGCTGGAGCTGACTCCAAGACAGCTCGGAGGCAGAAATGAGGCAGATTTGGCAAACACGATGGTTTTCCCGGCTTTTTTAAGCTCAGCAGTGCCCAAATAAAGCCATGATTTAGGTCAGACTTCACTGGGTGTGGGCACTGAGCTCAGCTCTGCCTTCAGAAGAAAACCTTGCTGTGGTGGGGTTTTTCCCCACTTTTTTTATCAGTGGGAGCCTTGGACAGGGAATTCCACCTCCTGACCCGGTGGCCTTCCCTCAGCTGTGGCTCTGCAGGGACCTGCAGGCCCTTCCTCAGCTCCTGGGGCTGGTGATGGAGTTTTCTCCCTTTTATTCCCTCATCTTCCCTGGGGATTTTGCCTCTGTGCTGCTTCCAACTCGAGAAATGTGGGCAGAGGGGCTTCAACCCACAGGAACAACTTTCCCAGAAAGCTTCCAGCAAGTCTCCAGTCACAGTCAGGTTGGAGCTCAGGACCTTTCTGAGCCAAAATAAGGCCTTGACGTTTACCTGGTGGAGTTTTCATCCCTGAAAAAGTCCCCAGGGGACAAAAGGGAGCTGCAGGAAAGAGGAGCTGCACTGCTGGACTGACCTGGCTCTTCCCTCTCTCTCCCCCTGGGGGAATCCAGGGATGTGAGAGATGAAGGAATGAGTCGTTTCTTCACAGCTGGTGGAGTTTTGGTTGGTTACTGATCATCTGGGGGCTGAAATATGGGATGTAAACACTCTCTGCATAAAGCTGGATTTGCTTTCTGGCTTTTGGTTGGAGATGTCCCTGCTCGTGGCAGAGGGGTGGGATTAGGTGACCTTGGAAGGTCCCTTCCAACCCAAATCACCTGTGGTTCTGTGTTCATGGCTCTGGGGGGGTGGCCAGGATTGTGGTCACTCCACAAACCTGTGGCTAAGCCAGGACTGGCACCTCCAGATTCCCAATCCAACGCTTTCTTCCTTGACAATTTGTCAGTTTGCAGGGACAAAGCTCCTCCCCTGTTGATGGCATCTAAGTCATCGAAGGTGAAGATCCCAAATTCCCAGTCAGCCCCCAGGAGGGATCACTGCCTTCCTTCTTAGGAAGTCAGATACCTCCTCTAGGTTTGATTTAATCATTCAGCGATGAAGGGGCAGAGGAACAAAGGATCCCAGTTTCTCACCTGCAGATCTCAGCCCACCCAATACTCAACTATTCTCCAGGAAAACGTTTTCTTGCCCCCACACAGCTTCCAAATCCATGTGTCAATCCTGCTGCTTGGAAATGGGGAAGATAAAGCTCCAGAGTGACCAGTGACTGATGTCTGGGACAAGGACACCACGTGGAAAGGCAGCAATTTTTATGAGGGGTGGAGGGACAGGACACAGGGAATGACTTCCTACTGGGAAAGGGCAAAATTAGATCGGATATGGGGAAGGAATTGCTGGCTGTGAGGGTGGGGAGGCTCTGGCCCAGGTTGCCCAGAGAATGTGTGGCTGCCCCTGGATCCCTGGAAGTGTCCAAGGCCAGGTTGGAGCAAGCTGGGCTAGTGGGAGGTGTCCCTGCCCATGGCAGGGGGTGGAACTGGATGGGCTTTAAGGTCCCTTCCAACCCAAACCATTCCATGATCCATTCCTGGGATCTGTCAGTCATCCTGACTTGAACTAAAGCTGCAGACTCCATGTGGGGCAGGACTCCCATTGCTTGAACAGCACAGGGAGGATTCCCTTGGGAAGGGATCAGTCAATGGCAAGTGGGAGGTTCCTGAAGATGCCCAGAACCTCCTCTGATGTTTCTGCTGCAGGACCAGCGTGGGTGGGCAGCAGAGGTACCCCAGAAGTCAACCCCTGGTCCTCTTCTCTTCCCAGCCTCTCTGTAAACCATTCCTTCCTGGAAAGGGTGCTCAGGCCTTGGAAGGGGCTGCCCAGGTTGGTTTGGAGTCCCCATTCCTGGAGGTGTCCAAGGAAGGCTGGGATGTGACATTCGATGCTCTGGGCTGGGGCACAAGGTGGGATCAGCCACAGCTTGGACTCAATGACCTTGGGGATCTTTTCCAACCTCAATGATCCTGGAATTCTGCAAAGCTGCTCTTCCACCCCAGATCTGGCAGGGAAGGAACAAAGGCACTTTTGAAGGCCCACAACCACCCAGGGCTGGATTTTCCCTGGGGCTCCTGCTCTGCCCCGCCCGAAGGAGCCCCTTGGTCACCCCTTGGTGCCTTGGCACAACGAGCTGTGGCAATTCCAAAGCATTTCCCCAAGCAAACATTTAACATTCCCATCTGCTCCTCGAAAATAAGGCAATTTAACCTAATTTTTGGTGTCAAGGCGCTCGGTTGGGGAAATAATATTCTGTCACCGAGGTGTCACAGGCTTGTCTGGCTTTTAATAAAATTATGACAGGCCGTGTAAATGAACATTTCCCACGTCCAAACCCTGCCTGGGATCAGGGAATTTTCTTGCAGCCCGGGAACAAACAGTAGGTGACGGTCCTGCAGGAGCAAAGCAAATTTGTTGTGACTCAGAATCTCCTGGCACAAGGCTGGGAACAGCGGGATACAAACGTGTTCCGGCGTCGGCAGCAGGTTTGTGGGAATAAGGGTTGTGGGAATAAAAGTGCCCGGGAAAGTCACAGGGGGTTTGTTGTTAACCCTGGGAAGCACAGAGGGGAAAAAAATTTAGGGGTGTCAGAGTAGAAGTGGTTTCCCAAATGTCCAGTGGGAGGCGGGAAAGGGATTGGGGAGACGTGGAAATGGGAAAAATGTTGGTTTGGGGAAATAAAACAAATCTTGGTTTATGGAAATGATAAAGAAATCTTGGTTTGTGGAAATAGAACAAGTCTTGGTTTCTGGAAATAAAACAAATCTTGGTTTGTGGAAATAGAAAAAATCTTTGTGGAAATAAATATGTGGAATTAGAAAATGTGGAAATAGAAAAAATCTTGCTTTAGGAAATAGAAAAAATCTTGGTTTAAGAAATAGAAAAAAATCTTGCTTTGTGGAAATAGAAAAAATCTTGGTTTATGCAGAGAGAAAACATCTTTGTGGAAGTAGAAAAAATCTTGGTTGAGGGAAATAGGAAAAAATCTTGGTTTGTGGAAATAGAAAAAATCTTGGTGTGGGGAAATAGAAAAAATCTTGGTTTTGTGGAAATAGAAAAATCTTTGCTTAGGGAATTAGAAAAATTCTTGGTTTGTGAAAATACAAAAAAATCTTGGCTTAGGGAAATAGAAAAAATCTTGATTTAGGGAAATAGAAAAAAATCCTGGTTTGTGGAAGTCAAAAAAATAGAGAAACAAAAGAGAACAAATCTCTTTGTGGAAATAAAAAAATCTTGATTTGTGGAAATAGAAAAAAATCTTGGTTGAGGGAAATAGAAAATATCTTTGTTTGTGGAAATAAAACAAGTCTTTGTGGAAATAAAACATATCTTTGTTTATGGAAGGAGAAAAAATCTTGGTTTGTGGAAATAGAAAAAAATCTTGGTTTATGGAAATATAAAAAATCTTGGTTTGTGGAAATAAAACAGATCTTGGTTTGTGGAAATAGAAAAAAATCTTTGTGGAAATAAAACAAATCTGTGAAACTAGAAAATTTGTGGAAATAGAAAAAATCTTGGTTTGTGGAAATAGAAAAAATCTTTGTGAAAGTAGAAAAAATCTTGGTTTGTGAAAACAGAAAAAATCTTGGTTCGTGGAAATAGAAACAAAATCTTGGTTTATGGAAATAGAAAAAATCTTGGTTTATATAAGCAGAAAAAATCTTGTTTTGTGGAAATAGAAAAAATCTTGGTTTGTGGAAATAGAAAAAATCTTGGTTTGTGGAAATAGAAAAATCTTGGTTTGTGGAAATAAAACAAATCTTGCTTTAGGGAAACAGAAAAAATCTTGGTTTGTGGAAATGATAAAAAAATCTTGGTTTGTGGAAATAGAAAAATCTTGGTTTGTGGAAATAAAAAAAATCTTTGTGGAAATAGAAAAAAAATCTTGGTTTGTGGAAATAAAACAGATCTTGGCTTGTGGAAATAGAAAAAATCTTTGTGGAAATAAAACAAATCTGTGGAACTAGAAAATCTGTGGAAATAGAAAAAATCTTGATTTAGGGAATAGAAAAAATCTTGTTTTGTAGAAATAGAAAAAATCTTGGTTTGTGGAAATAGAAAAAATCTTGGTTTGTGGAAATTATAAAAAAAATCTTGGTTTGTGAAAATAGAAAAAATCTTGGCTTGGGGAAATAGAAAAAAAATCTTGGTTTGTGGAAATAAAACAGATCTTGGTTTGTGGAAATAGAAAAAATCTTTGTGGAAATAAAACAAATCTGTGGAACTAGAAAATCTGTGGAAATAGAAAAAATCTTGATTTAGGGAAATAGAAAAAATCTTGGTTTATGGAAAGGGAAAAAAATCTTTGTGGAAGTAGAAAAAATCTTGGTTTGTGAAAACAGAAAAAAATCTTGGTTTGTGGAAATAGAAAAAATCTTTGTGGAAATTATAAAAAATCTTTGTGGAAATTATAAAAAATCTTTGTGGAAATAGAAAAAAAATCTTGGTTTGTGGAAATAGAAAAATCTTGGTTTGTGGAAATAAAACAAATCTTGCTTTAGGGAAACAGAAAAAAATCTTGGTTTATGGAAATGATAAAAAAATCTTGATTTCTTGTGGCCATGAGGAGAGAAGGAAATGTCCTGGGAAACTTGAGCCTGGAATTTAAACAAAAACTGTTCTTTGGGCCTTAAAATCCGGGTTGAAAATAGGAAATCAGCCCCTTTCTGCTGTTTCTGTGTGTGGGATGTGTTTCCATCCTGGGAAAGCCCATCCATGGGGGCTGGAGGGCTCCTCGGGATGTGGCTCCATGGAAAAGTGGATTTTGCTGGAGAGGGTTTTTCTGGGTTACCCCATTTCAACCTCGGGTTTGGTGTCCACCCCTTCCTAAAACCAAAATTGCCAGCACTGAACCCCCGAATCCAACCCGGCCTTTGAACTCCCAAATCCAACCCGGGATTCCCAGTTTCCTGGGAAAGGCTGGGAAGGAAAAATAAACGGCCAAACAAAGCAAAATATAACTGGGCAAATAAACACCCTCTGCAATCTGGAGGTTTTATGGGGAGGGAAACACTGTGAATGTCTAATCCAAGGAGTTTCATGCCAAGGAAATGTCACATAAAACCAGGAAAATCACGGCACAGAACAGGGAGATAAAAAAGGACAACACCATCTAATGAGATGTGACAGATGCAGCTCAATCCAACAGAACAACCAGACCGAGGGGGATTTTCCATTTTTTTTGGGATACACCCCTTGCTCCTTCCCAGCTTTCTTCTCTTGTTCCAATATCAGCTCAGAGTTCCTCAGAAAGGAAAATAAATTGCATTTAAAAAGCTCTCTGGATGTGTTTGGACTGTTGAAAAGAGGAGCAGTGTGAGCTGGTGGGGGTGGGGATGCTCTTCCAAAAATCATGGAGTTGTGGAATTGTTTGGGTTGGAAAAGATCTTAAAAATCATCTGATTTCAAGCCAACTTGTGCTCCTGCATTTTGCTTTTTATCAGCCTAAAATCCAAGCAGGATTGGGGGAATCCTGGTCTGCCTGGGTTCGTCTGAAGAGAAGATAAAGGGTCTTCCAAAAAATCACAGAATCGTGGAATGGTTTGGGTTGGAAGAGACCTTAAAGATCATCTCATTCCAACCCAACTTCTGCACTTGGAGTTTGCTTTTCATCAGCCTAAAATCCAAGTAGGATTGGGGGAATCCTGGTCTGCTTGGGCTCATCAGAAGGGAAAATAAATTGCATTTTAAAAGCTCTCTGGAAGTGTCTGAACTGTTGAAAGGAGGAACAGTGTGAGCTGGTGGGGGCTGGGGATGGTCTTCCAAAAATCATGGAGTTGTGGAATTATTTGGGTTGGAAGAGATCTTAAAGATCATCTCATTCCAACCCAACTTGTGCACCTGAATTTTGCTTTTTGTCAGTCTAAAATCCAAGCAGGATTGGGGGAATCCTGGTCTGCCTGGGCTCATCTGAAGGGGAAATAAAGGGAAAATAAAGGGTCTTCCAAAAATCACAGAATCATGGAATGGCTTGGATTGGAAGAGACCTTAAAGATCATCTCATTCCAACCCAACTCGTGCACTTGGAGTTTGCTTTTTATCAGCCTAAAATCCAAGCAGAACTGGGGGAATCCTGGTCTGCCTGGGCTCATCTGAAGGGAAAATAAATTGCATTTTAAAAGCTCTCTGGAGGTGTCTGAACTGTTGAAAAGAGGAGCAGTGTGAGCTGGTGGGGGTGGGGATGCTCTTCCAAAAATCATGGAGTTGTGGAATTGTTTGGGTTGGAAGAGACCTTAAAGATCATCTCATTCCAACCCAACCTGTGCACTTGGAGTTTGCTTTTCATCAGCCTAAAATCCAAGCAGAACTGGGGGAATGTTGGTCTGCAGGACATGACCAACCACAGCTCTGCCAAAATCCCTCCTGACCATCAGGGATGGTCTCCAAGAGCTCCCCCAGCCCCTCTTTTCAACAAGGGGCTGAAAATACCAGAATGAGGGGCTGAAGATATCAGAATAAGGGGCTGAAGATTCCAGAACAAGGGGCTGAAAATTCCAGAAAAAGGGGCTGAAAATTCCAGAACAAGGGGCTGAAAATACCAGAATGAGGGGCAGAAAATATCAGAAAAAAGGGATGAAAGTACCAGGACAAGGGGCTGAAAATACCAGAAAAAAGGGGTTTAAAATGCCAGAACAAGGGTCTGAAAATATCAGAAAAAAGGGCTGAAAATGACAGAATAAGGGACTGAAAATGCCAGAAGGAGGGGCTGAAAATACCAGAGTGAGGGGCTGAAAATGCCAGAACAAGAGGTTGAAAATACCAGAACGAGGGGTTGAAAATACCAGAAAAAAGGGATGAAAATACCAGAAGGAGGGGCTGAAAATACCAGAGTGAGGGGCTGAAAATGCCATAACAAGGTGCTGAAAATACCAGAACAAGAGGCAGAAAATATCAGAATGAGGGGCTGAAAATACCAGAACAAGGGGTTGAAAATATCAGAAAAAAGGGGTTTAAAATGCCAGAACAAGGGTCTGAAAATATCAGAAAAAAGGGCTGAAAATAACAGAACAAGAGACTGAAAATGCCAGAAGGAGGGGCTGAAAATACCAGAGTGAGGGGCTGAAAATGTCAGAACAAGGGGCTGAAAATGCCAGAAGAAGGGGCTGACAATACTAGAATGAGGGGCTGAAAATATCAGAAAAAAGGGATGAAAATGCCAGAACAAAGAGCTGAAAATGCCAGAACAAAGGGTTGAAAATGCCATAACAAGGTGCTGAAAATACCAGAACAATGGGCCGAAAATACCAGAATGAGGGGCTGAAAATACCAGAACAAGAGGCAGAAAATATCAGAATGAGGGGCTGAAAATACCAGAACAAGAGGCAGAAAATATCAGAATGAGGGGCTGAAAATACCAGAACAAGAGGCAGAAAATATCAGAATGAGGGGCTGAAAATACCAGAACAAAGCCCAATCACTGTGGCCCTGCTGCTGCAAACAGATGTGTTGCTTGGGCATCTCCTTGGAAAATCCCTGCCTGATGCATCCAAACCAACACCATCTTCATCCTCCTCCTCATCACACTGGGAATCTGTGTCATGAGAGTACCTTGGATGGTGTTACAGAATCATGGGATGGTTTGGATGGGGAGGGATCTTAAAGACCAGCTTGTTCCACCCCCTGCCATGGGCAGGGACATCTTCCATTATCCCAGGTTGCTCCAACCTGCCCTTGGACACTTCCAGGGATCCAGGGGCAGCCACAGCTTCTCTGGGCAACCTGGGACAGGGCCTTCCCACCCTCATAGGGTAGAATTCCTTCCTAATATCCCATCTATCCCTGCCCTCTGGCACTGGGAAGCCATTCCCTGTGTGCTGTCCCTCCATGCCTTGTCCCCAGTCCTTCTCCAGCTCTCCTGGAGCCCCTTTAGGCCCTGCCAGGGGCTCTCAACTCTCCCTGGAGCCTTCTCTTCTCCAGGGGAACCCCCCCCAGCTCTCCCAGTCTGGCTCCAGAGCAGAGGGGCTGCAGAATCCTGGAATGGGTTGAGTTGGAAGGAATCTTAGAGACCATTTCATTCCACTGCCATGGGCAGGGACACCTTCCACTATCCCGGCTTGCTCCAGGCTGGTCTTGGACACTCCCAGGGATCCAGGGGCAGCCACAGCTTCTCTGGTCAATCTGTGTCAGGGCCTCACTGAATGAAGAACTTAATTTCTAATTTAAATATCTCCTCTTTGAGTTTATAACCATCCCCCCTTTGTCCTGTCACCACCTCCCCACCCAAATGACCCCGCTCAGTGATGGCTCCTCATCCTTCTCCCCGTGTCCCCTGCCCCGTCCTGTGCCTGCAGGACCTTTGCCAGCCTTTGTCTCTCCTGTGTCCTTCCCTGGTGAGGAACTGGAGTTTCCCTGTGGGTCCCTGATCGTCAGGATGAGAGTGGGTTGATCCCACACCTTCCCTGGAAGTGTTTCTCCCCCCCCTTTTGGCACGAGCTGAGGTCACTCAAGGGCTCTGAATCCCTTTAATGTGGGTCATGTTCATTTGGATCATCCCACCTGTCCATCAGAGGGCTGCGGGCTGGAAAATGTCGTGTGTTAAAAAAGCAGCCCTGCTTTTAACAACCACAGTGCTGATCCAACCTTTCTCCCTGATTCTCACACGGAGACTTCCCCCCCCAAAAAAGATGTGTCTTCATAATTTGGTTTTACTTTGGCTGCTGACTGCCTTAAACCCCGGATTTTTGCACGGAATTACTAAAACAGAGCCTGAGCTGGAGCAAAGAATTTTCCAGAATTTTCAATCCCAATCTCCACCCTTCTCCTTCTCCCTGGAGTTCTTCCAGCCCACTGGGAAGTGTTGGAAATGTCCTGCCAGGAGTGGGCACAGCTTTCCCTTCCTTGGGTTGTTCCTTCCTGCCCTCCAAGAGGGAATAAATATCTCCAGTGAGGAAAAAAGACATGGAGGGGCTGGAGCATGTCCAGGGAAGGGAAAGGAGCTGGGGAAGGATCTGTAGCACCAGGAGTGGCTGAGGGAGCTGAGAGAAGCTTTGGAATGTCATTATTTGTCCCTTTGGGGGCAAAAAAGGGGCAAAAATCAGCAGCTGCCATGAGTTGGAGGGGGGAAAACCACTCCTGTCCCGTGTTTAGTGTCCCAGATCCATGGGGTTGGCCCTGATCCTTCTCCTGCCTCTTTACCCACTGCAGCAGGAGAGGAAAATCCATGCCCTGGGCTCTGGGCTGGGACATCCTTGGGATACCTCGTGGAAAAGGCTGCTTTGCACCCACAGGGTTGCTCTGAGTGCCCTACAAAGAGTTAAAGGGTGGCCCCACTGTCCCTGAGCCGGGTACAACTGGGTCTCTCATTTGATTGGGCTGCCACCTCCCCAATTCCTGCCCTCAAGCCACCTCCAGCAGGGATTTAGGGAAAAAAAAATAAATGTCTGTAAGTCCTGGTGTGTGCCAGGAGGATCATGGCAAATTCCTCAGCTCCAGGGAGCTTGGAGTGGTGCAAAGAACATCCAAGGAAGTGCCAAGATCCCTCTGTTTCCTTCAGCCCCACGTCCCTCCGTCCCTGGCAGGTGGGATGAGTAGCTCCACCTGGCCATGTGGACACCACAATCCCCTTAATTTGATTTAGAACTAATTAAAAATTACATAAAAACCCAAAAATCGTGTTGGCCATAAGTTTGTGTGTTATGACATCAAGTTTTACAACAGTCTGGTGACATTTATCAGGAATATGCCCTTTCAACCCAAACTGTTCTGTGATTCCATGATTTTATAATTCTCACCTAAATTATTGATACTTCTGGTCTCTTACCTTGTATTCCTGGGTTTTCTTCATGTCCCTTTGTGGGTGCACAGGCTTTCCATAGGATCATAGATCATGGAATGGTTTGGGTTGGGAGGGACCTTCAAGATCATCTCATTCCAACGCTCTGCCATGGGCAGGGACACCTTCCACTAGCCCAGGTTGCTCCAACCTGGCCTTGGACACTTCCAAGGATCCAGAGACAGCCACAGCTTCTCTGCCCAACCTGGGACAGGGCCTCCAAACCCTCACAGCCAGGAATTCCTTCCCAATATCCCATCTATCCCTGCCCCCTGGCAGTGGGAAGCCATTCCCTGTGTCCTGTCCCTCCATCCCCTGTCCCCAGTCCCTCTCCAGCCTTATTTTAGGCCACCTTCAGGTATTATTTACAGTAATAATGATAATACAATGATGGGGAAGCTGGAATTCTGTGGTTTTATTGGAATGTGAGCTGTTTTCCACCCTCTCCTGCTGCTTTTATTCCATTTGGAGCTGGTGGGATGCACTGGAAAAAAGGGCCTCAGTCACCAGAAGTTGAATAATAGAAGAGCTCCCCCTTAAAGATCAGCCATTTCCGGGGACAGGGACACCTTCCACCAGCCCAGGTTGCTCCAACCTGGCCTTGGACACTTCCAGGGATCCAGGGGCAGCCACAGCTTCTCTGCCCAACCTGGGCCAGGGCCTCAACACCCTCCCCAGGGAAGGATTTCTTCCTAATATCCAATCACCCTGCCAGGACCACTGGAAAACCAGAGTGTGTTTGTTCTGCACATCTTTCAACACAATCAAAATCCCTCAGGAGCTGCAGCTCAGTCCTTTCAGCAGGACTTCCAGAGCTGCTGACTCGGGGTGACACCGACTGCCAGCTCCTGTCAGGATCAGGAGAAAAGCTTTATCAGGCAAGTTGCTGCTGCCCTGATGTTGTTTTAAGTGACTCTTTCTCCATTACAGGGAGATTTGGGAGAGACAAGGACTGTTAGGCTGCTGATGCTCTTCTCCCAGAGAAACATCCCCCTGGAGGAATCTGTGGTGGGTTTCTGTGACTGGGTTTTTGGTAGCGGGGGGGGACTAAAGGGTTGGAAGCTGCCAGAAACTTCCCCTGTCCTATGGTGTAGGATTCAAAAATATCTGCAGAGGGGGAACTGGTGTTTTTGAGACTGGTTTATTTCTCGCTCTTTGGCTCTTATCCTGGTAGTCATAAATTTAAGTCCTATCCCCACTTTGAGCCTGTTTTTGCCTGTGCAGGTGATCAGTGGGTGACCTCTCCCAGCTCTTGTCTCAGCTCATAAATCCTTGGCTGTTTTTTTTCTCTCCTTGATTCCCTTGGAGGGGTGGTCTCTTAAACCACCTGAGGGTCTGGTATCCATATTTTCTTTATTTTAAGACAATCCAGGCCTTTCAGACATTCATTTACCAGCAGTGAGAGCACAGGGTTTGAAATGGCTGGGTTGGGATATCTTTTGGAAGTGTTTCCTGGGAAGAAAGTGCCACTGAATCAGTTGGAATGTGGGAGAGCAGGGAAAAGCTTTCTCCTGAACAGCATCCCAACCCCTGAGCTCTCCTGGACTCACAGCTCCTCTGTAGGTGGGTGTTTGGGCTCCAAAAGAGCTCAGTGATGGTCCCTCCGATGAGAACAAGTGTCCTGGTCAGAGCAAACAGCTGCTCTGGCCACTGGGGGGTTAAACTGGTGCTCTGGAAAGGTTTGGGAGTGATGGATCTTCCAAGGCTGTCTTTGGTGACACTCAAAGTGGAGACAGTCCAGGTTTCTGAGGGAAACAAAAGTTTCTCTCTGGCTGGAGATGGCTCAGGCTTTTTCTCCTTTTATTACCCTTCTGCTTGGAAGAAGGGCTGGAAAGTGCTTGGATGTCTGAAACATCCTTTTTTGGTGGCTTCTGGGGATATTTGGTGCTCACAGAGCAGGGCTGATCCATGAAAACTAATGGATTCTCTCAGGAAAACATGACATCCTTCAGCAACAAGTGGTTCAGCCCACGGAGCCATCACCCCAAAGGTGGGTCAGCTCCAAGGAGACAGAGGGTGGGATGGGCTCCTCCTGGGAGGCTGGATGCATCAGGGATTCAGGATTTGGGATCTGTGCCATTAGGGATGCTGCCTGTGGATTCTTCTGGAGCCAACATCCGATTCCAGGCACTGACAGCTGAAAATCCACCTCCTGCAGCCCTTCCCTCCCACAGCAATGCAGCAGGGATGTGGTGCTTTGTCCTGCCTCTGCCCCAGTTGCTCCAGAGCCATCAGGGATCATCCCACAGCCCCTTGCTCCGGGCTGTCTCCTGCTGTCCTTCCCTGGGAGCTCCAAAGCTGGATAACACAGGGAATTACTCCTGGCAAGGCACCATCAGCCACTTTATCCCGGGCACCCACCTGGATTGTGCTGCTGAAGCCCTGAAGATGGGAAGGGCAGCTGGATTGTTTCTGACAGGAGCAGTTTTTCCTCTTTCTCTCTTCCCATTCCAAATCCCTTCTTTCTTGGCATTTGGCCACCTGGGAGAGTTATCCTGGCTTTCAGCCTCCGAGTGGGAGGTGCTGAGTGTTGGACTGCCCGAGTTGGGCTGTGACACAGAGCTGGAAATCCTGGGGCAGATGGATTAGAGAATGTTTCCATCAAAATCCTGCCTGGTTTCCACTTTGCAGCATAAATAAGGGTGGTGTGAGTGTCAGGAAGCGGAGGAATTAGGAGAAATAGTCACTGTATCTTGGCAAAACTCATATCCCTGGGGAGGATGATGTGCAGAACTGGGAGTTAAATCATGGAATCGTGGAATGATTTGGATTGGAAGGGTTAGAGACCATCCAGTTCCACCCCGTGTTATGGGCAGGGACACCTTCCCCTATCCCAGGATGCTCCAAGCCCCATCCAGCCTGGCCTTGGACACTTCCAGGGATGGGGCAGCCACAACTTCTCTGGACAACAAAGCAGGGAAGCGCTGCAGGAAGTTGGGATGAGCCAAAAAGCAGGGAATGAGGGCAGAAAACCAGCAGCAGGTGGGAGATCCCCACTTTTGTGTGCAGAGAACATGGCAGAGACCCCAAAACAGGCTGGGTTTTAGGATCTGGCAGCCAGGGATGGCAAAACACCACAGAAACTGCCCTGTGGCAGCTGGACAAAAGGAGTGGAGCTGTGGGATAAAAACTGGCTCCCCTGGGATAAAAACTGGCTCCCAGGCACCAGCTGCTGGCAGGTTTTTTGGGCAGAAAGGGGCAAGGAATGTCCTCCTCTGCTCAGGTTCCCAATGCACGTCCCATCTTGCCACAAACTCCCATCCTGCTCTGCTGCCAAGCCCGTGATCCATACCTGGCTGCCTATTTTCTGACCCCCAGCACACTGGGAGAGAAGTTAAACCAACTTTAGACTTGCCTAAACAAAGAGCTGAGATTTGGCATTAAACTCCTTTAGGGGTCAGGAGTGGAGCAGTTCCCGGATCAACAGGAGGCTTCTAAACACAGGACTCCTTGTTTCCCAACTTTCACCTCTCCCAGCTAAAGTAAAAACCTGACACAAGCACCAGATAAACGAGTGTTAAGGTTTTAAAGCCAAAATCTGGGACAGGCTGGCTGTGCAATCTGCATTCCCCCCCTCCAGTGCTGATCCCACACTGCTTTTTCCATTTGCTCCCCGGCGCAAAGAGAATTTCCGGAACAAAACCCTCGCCACGGATCGATGGATCCGGGGGAAAGCAGCAGATATTCCCTTATAGCCTTATCCTTGGGAACAGCTGAGCAGTTTCTGGGCAGATGAGGTCAATTTTCCCGCCTGGAAAATTTGGGATTATCTGATTTCGGCTTTGCAAAGTGACGAGTTTGCTGCAAATAAACTCCTGCGGTGGGAAGTGTTACTGAACTCCAGGTGGTTGTACCTGCTCTGGGTGTAAAATCTGTGTTTCCACAGCATGGATCAACTTTTTAGGTTCAACTCTTCTCTTTAAAAATTTACTGAAGCTGCTTTTCACTGGTAAAATCACAATCCACCATCAGATCCCTGAGATACAGTGATTTTTGGTCACTTTTCCACCCCAAACTCATTTAAGAGGAGCCTTACAAAGCAATTTTTTTTTTGCTTCCTGAGACAGGTCCTTTCCTCTTCCCATCCTGTTCAGTGAGAGGAACAGCCTTGCCATGCTTTGGGATGATCTGGCAGCCAAGGGGTGGTTTGTCACGGCCTGGAGTTGATTATTCCACGACAGGATTGCAAAAAGCAAGACAAACTCTTCGTGTGGCAGCAAAGCTCCTTCCCTTTATTTTCAGCCTCACCGAGGGGAAACTGGAGATGTTCCTTGAGAAGAGATGCCCTGAGGGATGTTAAATACAAGGAAACTCGGCCTGGTTTGGGAAATCACAAAGGGCTGGATGCTGGGATGGCCCCTGGGAGAGGTTTTTGTCGTGGCATTGCCGAGTTCTGGAAGGGAAGATGCTTTGAGGGATATTTCTTGCTCGGAGCGAAATCCTTTCGCCATCACTACAAGGATCGTGACAGAGGAGTGGAAAATCACTCCATCTGTCCAGCCAAACATCTTATCTGCCTTTCCTGCCTCCCCTGGCAAGGATTTCAGTGGATATTAGTGAATGTGGCCTCAAAAGACCTCAGTGATCTGAGTTTTCTCCTCTTGGATGAAGAAAGAGAAGCCCTGGGGGGAACAAGGGCTGGATTTCAAGGAGCCCTTTTGAAGGTCTGGCTCTTCGTGTCACAGCAGGAGCTGCCTCGTGGTCAGGAACAGATCTGGCTCTGGTGTGGGTTTTTTTTGGTGTTTCTAACAAGAGCTGAGCTCTTTGAAATCTCTGGCCTGATAAAACTTGTTAAAAAGTCACACAGGCAGCCATGGTTTGTAACTCTTTTCCCGAATCTAACGAGAGAGGAGAGGGAAAGGTCTTTCCTTGGGAAGAGTTGCCTGAATACCAGACTGGGGAGTGGGTGCTGGCTGAGGGATGACTTGGGAAATGGGATATGTGTTGGTGAAGGCACCAGAACATGAAGAACATTTTATGGAATCACAGACTCGTGAAACGCTTTTGGTTGAAACGGACCTTAAAGACCGTCTCGTTCTACCTCCACTTCTAAAGGAGCCAGGATGCTTCCCAGATCCAACCTCATCTCTCCTGAAGGTGCTGATCTCCCCCCAGTGACTGGAGAGGGAGTTTACACCAGTTTAAACTCTCTTTCTAACTCTCAGGGGCAATATTTGACCCAGCCAGCCCTCACTTTGGAGCCGATTTCCCTTTCAGTCGTGGAGCTTCTTGAAACCAAGAAGAAAACAAGAGCCCTGATGGTTTGGGTGGTGAATGGATGGATTCTGGTAATGAAATTCTGCTGGATTGCCATTGATTCCGGACTGGGAAATAAAGAACAGTTCCCATCCCTGGAAGTGTCCAAGGCCAGGTTGGACGGCGCTTGAGCAAGCTGGGATAGGGGAAGGTGTCCCTGTCCATGGCAGGGGGTGGCACTGGATGAGCTTTAAGGTCCCTTCCCAACCCAAATCAGTCTGGGATTCTACTATTAAATGGTGTTTGCAGGTTCTGAGGACCATAATTCCCTATTTGTAAATATTCCAGGAGGATCACACAGCTGGAAGGTTGAACAAACACGTTTCCCATCAGCAGAACCTCCTGGAACTAAATCAGTTGAGTGCAACCAAAGAGCAGATTGAGGAGCCTTGATTCCATTTGGATGGAGGTGGGCACGAAGGGATTTGGGCACTCAGAGCATTTCAGGTCCCATCAAACAAGGATCCAACATCAAACACCAAAGCTCTGCAAACCTGGGGACAAATCAGACCCTCCTGAGGGCACCAAAGGCATACCGCCCGTGGGATCCAACCCACATGGGGCCCTACAGAACGTGCCAGGCAGCTCAGGTGGACCATCCATGGGTTCCACAGTTTTCTGAACAGCACTGGTAAGTCTTGTAACAAGGAAAATTACACCTGGAAAAAATCCTTCCCTGTGAGGGTGGGGAGGGACTGGAATGGAATTCCCAGAGAAGCTGTGGCTGCCCCATCCCTGGAAGTGTCCAAGGCCAGGTTGGGCAGGGCTTGGAGCAACCTGGGCTAGTGGAAGGTGTCCCTGCCCATAGTAGTGGGTGGAAGGAGATGAGCTTTAAAGTCCTTTCCAACCCAAACCATTCTGGGATTCCATGATTCCATGAAGGATCACCAGCTGGAAATCTGGGAACTACCCCTGGGTGTAACTATGTTCAAACACAGGCTGGGTGACCTTTTTACTCTTGAGTGGATTTGAATCCTCATGTTATGAACCACTCACTGATGTCCAGACTTGTTAAGCCAGACCAGACAACAAGTGATATTCCTGCATCGAAATTTCCCTGCTTTCCTCTCCATCCCTGGTGAAACTCTGACCCTCATTCCTTTGAACATGTGAAGGTGCCAAGGATTTAGAGCAGTCAAAGCCTCAGGAAAGAAAGCTCTTTGGCAGTGCTGCAGCAGAGGGGCTCATCTGGTGTGTGACAGCTCAATGGGAGCCCTGTCACTCCCTGCTTGATCCAGGCTTGGCAAGGAAACGGGATTTTGGGAGCGGCTTAACGCCGTGCCAGGGCTGGGGAGGTGAGACAAGGGTGGAAGGGGGAGGAGGATCATTTCCAGATGGTTTAACTCAAGGGAAAAGAGGAATTCAGTGGAGGCTGCTCTTCACCTGCTTTTTATATGGATTTTCTGAGGGGATGCTTCCGTGTGGGACTCGGTTTGAACAAGTCTGCACAATTCCAGGGCTGTGGGTTCACTGCTGGTCTGATGTTCATGGAGGAGAAGAATGTGGGAATTCAGTTTAGAGGCACTTCCCTATGGGCAGAGAACATCCTAAACCTCTTCTGGGTCTGGAGAGAATCATGGAATGGGTTGGGTGGGAAGGGACATGAAGGATCATCTCATTCCACCCTCTGCCATGGGCACACCTTCCACTATCCCACATTACTCCAATCTGGCCTCGGACACTTCCAGGGATCCAGGGGCAGCCACAGCTTCTCTGGGAAACCTGGGCCAGGGCCTCACCTCCCTCCCAGCCAGGAATTCCTTCCTAATATCCCATCCAGCCCTGTTTACTTTCAGTTTAAACCCAATTCCCCTTTTCCTGTCACTACAGGAATCATTCAAGCTGGAAAACACCTCTGAGATCACCCAGTCCAAAACCATCATCACCACCATGTTCAGCACTAACCCACATCCCAGGTGCCACATCCACCTGTTTTTTGAACACTTCCAGGGATGGGGACTCCACCACTGCCCTTGGCAGCCTTTTCCAATCCCTGGCCACCCTTTCCATGAGGAAATTTTTCCGAATATCCAGTCTGAACCTCCTCTGGTGCAGCTTGAGGTCGTTCCCTCTGTCCAAAGCCCACATGATGTGTCAGATCCACTGAGAGTCTGGGCAGGATCTGGGCTCCAACTCCTGGAATTTTTCCTTGCTTACAGGATGTAAGACTGTTTTCCAAGAAGCAGAGGTTGCAGAGGACCTAAAAGTTGAACAAGGGGCTAAATAGGTTTGTGCCATCCTTGGTCTTACAAATAAAGGACGATTTAATGAAAAAAAAAAAAAAAAGGAGGTTTTATCACCTCTGCTCCTGGCAAAAGCTGCAGGAAGACTCTGTCCAGACTGGGATCAACGTGGGACTGGGGAAGGTTCAGGGAAGAGCCAAGAAAATGCTGAAAGGATTGGAAACCTGCTCACTGTGAGAAGCTCCGGGATCCTGCTGCGTTCAGCTCAACAAAGGGAGGATTAAGGAGGGACTTTGTGGAGAACAGGAATCGATGACAGAGGATTTCTGGCCCTGCAGACGAAAAGTGTAACAAGAGTGAGGGACTGGAAGCTCAAGGCAGACAAATCAGACCAGAAAAACATGGAATTTTGTAAGCAATGAGGGTAATTGGTGACAAAAGGAGGGGCTCTCCTTTGATCCCACTTATTGGATCCGAGGTGGGAATTAGTGCCCAGAGCTGAGGCCGAGGAAAATTATCACTATGGATTTATTTTCTTTTTTTTTTTTATGCTTTCCTGAAAAATCTATGAAGTCCCAAATGCAGCTGATTTTTTGGGAGGGAGGTGACAGGGAATTGAATGGGATCTCAGATGTTACAGATGGAGCAGCAGGGCAGAATAAATCACCATAATCGAAGCAGAGCTGCCTGGTGACACCGGGAGCTGAGCAATGAGCCTGCACATAAATCCACTCCACTTATTAGGCAGAAAAGCCCAGATAGTCAATATTCACATTAAACAGCCATCAAAAAATGTGCTCCACAGATTGCACTCCCATTTGGGAATGTCTCCATTTCATAGGCTATTGGAGCTGTTTAGCTGCTGATTGCTGTTGGATAAAATCCCACCTTCCTGGGATGTCAAATCACCCCAGGAAGGGATGTTGGGATAAATGGGGGCAGCTCTGCTGATACGCAACTGGGGGGCTCATTCCAGAGCCAAAGGAACTTCTCTGGAGGATTCTCTTACCTGTGGCTGGGGTTAGATGGGATATTGGGAAGAAATTCTTCTCTGTGAGGGTGGGGAGGGGCTGGAATGGAATTCCCAGAGAAGCTGTGGCTGCCCCTGGATCCCTGGAAGTGTCCAAGGCCGGGTTGGATGGGGCTTGGAGCAACCTGGGCTAGTGGGAGGTGTCCCTGCCCATGGTAGGGGGTGGAATCAATGGGATTTACAATCCCTTCCAACTCAACCCATTCCATGATTCTGCAGCCCCTCTGCTCTGGAGCCAGGCTGGGAGAGCTGGGGGGGTTCCCCTGGAGAAGAGAAGGCTTCAGGGAGAGCTGAGAGCCCCTGGCAGGGTCTAAAGGGGCTCCAGGAGAGCTGGAGAGGGACTGGGGACAAGAGATGGAGGGACAGGAAAAAGAGGAATGGCTTACCAGCACCAGAGAGCAGGGATAGATGGGCTATTGGGAAGGAATTCCTGGCTGGGAGGGTGGGTAGGCCCTGTCTCAGGTTTCTCAGAGCAGCTGTGGCTGCCCCTGGATCCCTGGAAGTGTCCAAGGCCAGGTTGGACGGGGTTTGGAGCAACCTGGTTCCTTCCAACTCAAACCATCCTGTGACTCTGTGATTCCAAATAAAACTTTACCCCCCCACTTCAAGTCCCACAGAGGGAGCAGCAACTTCTGGCAGAGGTGGTTGGACACTGGAAGGTCACACAGCAGGGAACAACAATCCTCCCAGCTCTTCTTGCCCTCTGAGAACAACAGACAGACAGACCTGGAGAAGTTCAACAGACAGACCAACAGACAGACCTGGAGAGGTTCAACAGACAAACAGATGAACCTTGGAGAGGTTCACTCTTGTACTCTTGGCATTTTTTTGGGAGACGGCATTGCCACCTCTCAGGCTGCTTTTCCTCACGTAGTGACAACTCTCCATGAACTCTACAAGGAGGAAGGTTCTGGTTTCCAGCATGAGGAGACAGAGCAGAGGGAGATGTGGGAAGACCTGGAGATGGTGGAGGTGGAGATGGATGGTCAAAGCCATCCCACCACGGGCTGCCCTGGGCTGCCCCTTCCAACCACTGTGCATGGAGGCTCCTCTTCCCTTTCCTCTGGAATGGTTTTAAATGCCAATGATTTTAAATAACCAATAGAAGGGTCTGACCCAAGACTAAATAAAGTCAATATGAAGAGAGAGAAGCAGTTCAGCAGGAGGGAGAGCTCAGTAGGTCACCCACGGGTCACAACTGCGACCTGGATCAACCAGGACCTGCCACGTCCCCTGTTCCAACACAAATCACAAATTCCAGAAGGATGTCAGGGTGTTTTTCTAAGAGACTGAATGCAGGCAAAGAGGTGAACGGGGGGAAAAAAAAGGATCAGGGAGAGAAATGGAAAAGGGGAGAAATGGGAAATGCAGTAATTGGTGACACCACCTCCCACGTGCATCTCTCAGCACTCTGAGCACGTGTAATAAAGAATTCCTGGAAACTTTGGGTTTTAATCTCTCTGAACCTTAAATCTCCATTTGTAAGTAGGGATAATGTACTCAAAGGACACCAAGATTAGTTAATTAATGGGTTGTGACATCCTCTGGTGCTGTGATAACGAGCACCGCTTGGAAATCTGTGATTAAGGCTCTGCTCCAGTGCTTTTGATTCCCACGGTGAACCCGGGGGACAGGATCAACCCTGGAGCCAACTGAGCTTCCTACCCCTCCCTGTCCCTCCCTGTCCAGGGATTTCAGTGCTGTGCTTTGGGAATGGATTAGAGCCTCCCCCCAGGCTGCAGCCTAAACTATTGGCGTGGCTGTGGATGAGACAGATCCTTAATTTGCGGTGGGAATCCCGTAACTGCTGGCTCTGGGATTCTCAGCGGGTTGGGACAACACCCTCAGGCATGTGGTGGGGTTTTTGGGGTGTCAGGGCCAGGAGTTGGGCTGGATGATCCTTGTGGATCCTTTGCAGCTCAGGGTATTCTATGATTTAAGTAGGGAAATCCTGGTGTTACATCCTGCACAAGGAGAGATGAGGCCATAAGGTTTTCTCAGGGATTACTGGGATTACTCTGAGTGCTGCACAGCTCCTGGGAAGGGCTGGGAATGTCACACCATGCCATCCCTGGAGCTGTTTGTGATATACACACAACACACACAGAGGCAAAAATCCAGGAGCAAAGAGGGAAACCAGGGAAGCTGCAGGGCTGGGAATGCCAAGGACAGACCTCCAGGGATAGAGCAGGGAGTGATTTGGAGCAAGGATTGATCACATCCAGCACTTTTCTTCGGGCAGCTGTTGAGGGAAATAAGGTGGCAGGCTGGTCCAGTGAAGGGGACAAAAGCAGCTCTCAGCAAAAGGAGGCTCGGTGAATTTGAATCACAAACCTTGGAAAACAAGGCTGACAAACATCTCGTGAGTCAAGAAATTTGGACCCTCGTCCTGAGACCTGTCGATGTGCAACCCTGAGACATAAACCTGGCTCCAAGAAGAATTAAGAAAGGACTTTTTGAGATTATTCTTAAAACCATGTCTAAACCCCTGCAATCCCTCTATCCCCCATGTAATCCTGCCAGAAGAAAAATTAACTGTTTGGAAATCGCAGTAAAAACTTGTGTAACCCCCTAATTAACATAGGTTGTCCTCTTCATTAACATGTCCAGCCCTAAATGCCTTTAAAATTTTGTTCTCATGTTCAATAAAGCATTCCAGCTTTCCCTGTGCTGGAATCATGTCTAGCTTTTATTTTTCAGACTGCCACTGTCCAGAGCAGTTGGGAGCTCTGAGCCTGCTGGAAAGGACCAGGATGGTCCAGAGCAACTGGGAGTTCTGATCCTGCTGGAAAGGACCAGGATGGTCCAGAGCATCTGGGAGTCCTGATCCTGCTGGAAAGGACCAGGATGGTCCAGAGCAACTGGGAGTTCTGATCCTGCTAGAAAGGACCAGGATGGTCCAGAGCAGCTGGGAGTCCTGATCCTGCTGGAAAGGACCAGGATGATCCAGAGCATCTGAGAGTCCTGATCCTGCTGGAAAGGCCCAGGATGGTCCAGAGCAGCTGGGAGCCCTGATGCTGCTGGAAAGGACCAGGATGGTCCAGAGCAGCTGGGAGCCCTGATCCTGCTGGAAAGGCCCAGGATCTCCGTGCAGCGCTGTGAGAGGGATTCAGGCTGTGAGAGGGATTCAGGCTGGAGCAGAATCCTTCCCTTGCCCTTCCCAAGGGGCAAAGCAGGGCCCAAAGGCTCCCATGAATCACCAGAGCCCTCGGAGAGCTCTCCCAGGGAAAATGCTCCCTGGAAGCTTCCTGTGAGTCAGGCCTTGCACCGACCCACGGCCGGGAGGCTCCGAAAGCATCGGAGGGTGAAGGCAAAGGGAACAAACGTCCTTTCCCGTCCTCTCCTCTCTGCTGGAGGCCCCTTCCACAAGTTCCCTGCCCTGGGAATAGTTACAAACTCCTCTTTTTATGGGAAATGATCTAAAAATTTTTCAGTCTTTTGTTTTGCTCCCTCCACAAAGCACCCACACACGGAGCTATTCCCACATTCCAGGGGATGCTCCAGCTGCTTCCCCACCTCTGTGCCTTTTCCATTGGCTTCCCCACCCGTGTCCTGTTCAGTGGGATCAAGCTCTGGTTCATTCCCTGTCCTTTCAGGCAGAAATCCAGGTTTATAGGGTGTTTAGGGGGTGTCTCACCCCACCAACACGACCCAGGGACGGAGGAATCCGGGACAGAGCCAAGTTTGAAACTCCTGCACGTAAAACTCATCCCCTCCCCTCTCTGCTCCCTTTAACAGCTCTCCCTTGGATAATTCCTCCTTTGCACTGTGCTGGTGGGTCTTTCAGTGGCTTTTCTTTCCCCTGATTCTTGTTTTCACTTTGCTGAGGCTTTTTCTTCCCTTGACTTTTTTTTTACGGCGAGTCACAGAGGCTCGAAAGGAGATGACTCACCCTCAGAAGTCCTGGCAGCTCTTATCTCCTCTTTGACACCAGCTGGGAGGTAGGAAAGAAGGGAAAGGAATAAAAAAAAAATCAGAAATCAATACATCTTTTGTATGATTTTCCACAGCTCACCTGCTGCCTGTGCTCTCTCCGTGCTGGGGAAGAGAAAGGAGTTTATTTGGTGGCAAAACTCACACCCTTTGAGTTTATAAAACCCTTCATTCATTAGCAGAGGGACAAGGTTGGGCAAAGCAGGGTGGGAGCAGCTATTTTGGGAGCATTTTAGGCTGTAAAGAAGGGATTTCCCCTCCATTTTATACAGAAATATACATAAAAATACACACTGAGAGTGTTGACCGATATCGGGGTGATTTACAGGATCAAAGTGGAGAAGATGGTTGAGATTGACCATCCAGAGTCTTTTCCAACGGGAAAAATAGGATTTACAAGGTCAGAGTGGAGAAGATGGCTAAGACTGACCATCCAGAGGTGGTCAATCCAATTTCCATGAGGAAAAACAGGATTCAGAGTCTTTTTCATGAGGAAAAAGAGAATTTACAAAATCATAATTGAGAAGATGAAGATGGTCGAGATTGAACATCCAGAGTCTTTTCCATGAGGAAAAATGGGATTTACAAGATCAGAGTGGAGAAGATGCTTAAGAATCACCATCCAGAGCCTTTTTTTTGAGGAAAAATAGGATTTACAAGACCATAGGGAGAAGATGGTTAAGGTGGACCATTCAGAGTCTTTTCCAAGGGGAAAAATGGGATTTACAAGATCAGAGTGCAGAAGATGGTTGAGATTTAACGTCAGAGTCTTTTCCATGAGGGAAAATAGGATTTACAAAATCATAGTTAAGAAGATGAAGATGGTTGAGATTGACCATCCAGAGTCTTTTCCTTGAGGAAAAGTAGGATTTACAAGATCATGGTGGAGAAGATGTTTAAGTTGGACCATTCAGAATGTTTTCCATGAGGGAAAATTAGATTTACAAAATCATAGTTGAGAAGATGAAGATGGTTGAGATGGACCATCCAGAGTCTTTTCCTTGAGGAAAAATAGGATTTACAAGATCATAGTAGAGAAGGTGGCTAAGATTGACCATCCCGAGGTGGTCAATCCAATTTCCATGAGGAAAACCAGGATGGAAGAGGTGCTGATTTCCAAAAACAGGCAGTTGAGTGGATGACTCTTCCCTGTGGGATGTTGTGGGTGCCAGGGAGATGACATGGGAGCAGCTGGGAAAAAAATCAAGGAAGAAAAGAGAGCAGATGTGGGAAATGAAAGGAAAGCAGCCCTTCTGTGGAAAATCTGAGCTGGGAGCAGCAGGAGGAGAGAGCTGGAAACTCTCCTGGCTTGATTTTATGCTCTTCCTTTGGCAACTGCTTCCAGGGGACTGGAATCATGTGTGCCATGAGTCAGGAATTCAGCCTGGACACCCCTGAAATTCAGGATTATCCGTGAACTGACCCCTCTTACGGCTCAAATCCTCATCAACTTTGATGAAAGGACCAGAGATCTGCCACCAATTCCATTTTAAGCCCTAAAATCCAAGCTGGGGATTTTAGGATTGGCATTCCATTGGGATGTGGCAAGGGGGGGAGGGGCGTGGAAGTGGATTTTCAAGGCACCTCTCAGGGCTCTAATGCAAAAAATCCTTTATAGGGGATTGATAAAAGGACCAGAGATCTGCTCTTCCATTTTAATTTGATAAAAGGAGCAGAGATCTGCTATTCCATTTTAATTTAATTTATTGGAAGCCCCACAAAACCATGAGGAGGATTTTCATCCTGTTGGGATGTGAGAAAAAGGGGAGGGATGTGGAGATGGATTTTCAAGGCCAAAAAGTTCCCATGAGAGCACAAAGAGCAGAGGATGAAGATGTGGCTCTTCTGCATCTCAAAACTTTGTCAGCCTGTGCCACCACCAGACTAAAAGATTGGAGCAAGCAACAATTCCATTTGGGAAGGTCTGGCACAGAAAGGGGGGAAAACTCAGCGTCTAATATAAATTTTAATGTGCTGTATTAAAAAATATATTAAATGCTTAATCAAGAGGCATCAGTTGCTCTTCTGCATCTCAAAATATGTCAAAAAGTTCTTCAACCAAACTAAAATATTGGGGCAACCAACGATTCCATTTGGGAAGGCCTGGCACAGAAAGGGGGGAAATCTTTGAGTCTAATATAGGTTTTAATGAGCTGTATTAAAAAATACATGAAATGCTTAATCAAGAAGCATCAGTTG
Source organism: Pipra filicauda (assembly GCF_003945595.2). Taxonomy (NCBI): domain Eukaryota; kingdom Metazoa; phylum Chordata; class Aves; order Passeriformes; family Pipridae; genus Pipra; species Pipra filicauda. Next base: position 14,097 of record NW_024104859.1, on the reverse strand, counting down.
CTCTTCTGCATTTCAAAATATGTCAAAGTGTGCTACCACCAAAGTAAAATATTGGAGCGACCAACAATTCCATTTGGGAAGACCTGGCACAGAAAAGGGGGGGAATCTTTTGATCCAATATAGGTTTTAATATACTGTATTAAAAAATACATGAAATGCTTAATCAACAGGCATCAGTTGCTCTTCTGCATCTCAAAACATGTCAAACAGTTCTCCTACCAAACTAAAATATTGGGACAACCAACAATTCCATTTGGGAAGGTCTGACACAGAAAGGGGGGAAAACTCAGGTTATAATATAAATTATAATGTGTTGCAAGTAAAAATTATGTTAAATGTTCAATCAAGAGGCATCAGTTGCTCCTGTTTTCCAACCCATCCCTCTGAGGAAGAGGGTCACCATGACCAGGACACAGCTCCTGGCACTGAGTCGCTCTGGGAAGATTTTGGGGGCTGGGATGGAGGGGAGGGAATCACAGGCAGCCTGTTCTTCAGGGGTGGTGGTTTGGGATCCAGCAGGCACTGGATGTGATCCTGGTGAAAAAGGGATGCTGGATAAGGAATCTGTGGCTCTGGGGATGGAGAGAAGGTTGCCCTGAGACCACACACATATTAAAAAAGTGAAGTCCTGACTCACCAACTGGGTTTTTTTTTTTCCAGTGAGGTTTTTTTTTTGTGTGAGGCCGGGATTGGAGAGCTAAGTGTCATTTTGGAAAGCCACGGGGCAAAAAATAAAAGAGAGAAACCAATAAAGAAGTGCTTATTATGTCCCCCACTGATCAGCTTTAACTCCAAAAGCAGCAGAATTGGCCTTTTAAAGGTCAATCGAAGTGAAAATCTGTGCAGAAAATCTCTTAAACGCTCCAATCCCTCAATCCCTTTGCCTTGGGCTGGAGGCTTTGGGAGCTGATTTTCCTCCCTGCCTGTTTAGAGCTGCTCTGTGGGGGGCTGCACCCATCAACCAGAGCCCTTCACCATCAAACACAGCCCTTCACCCCTGGGGAGATCATTCTCCACGAGCTCCAAGGCTCTTAAAGCTCTTAAACCCAATTCCAGCTCCACCAGACTCGCTTTTACCGGGAGGCAGAAGCAGGAGATGGGAGGGAGGTGGGTTTCCAGAAGGATTTTCTCCTCAGGGCCCATTCCAGCTGCAAACTGAAGGAAGAAAAGGCTCCTTCCACCCTCTGAACCATCTCCAACTGGACCTTCTCCGAGCCGGATGACTGTGGGAGGAACGTGTCTCTTGGCTGGCTGTGCCAGGGGAGGGTCAGGTTGGACACCAGAAGGAATTTTTTCATGGAAAAGGGTGATCAGGCCTTGGAAGGGGCTGCCCAGGGAGGTTTGGAGTCCCCGTCCCTGGAGGTGTCCAAGGAAGGCCTGGATGTGGCACTCAGTGCTCTGGGCTGGGGGACAAGGTGGGATCAAGCACAGGTTGGACTTGATGCTGGAGGTCTTTTCCAACCTCAGTGATCCCAGGATCCTGTCATTCTTACACCATGCAGTGGGTCCTACAGGATCTTCCAGCATCCCTAGAAGTTGGTCCTCCCTTCTGTAGGACTTGGAGAGGGGTTTGACAGTTTTATTTGGAATCACAGAAGAGTTTGGGTTGGAAGGGACCTTAAAGATCATCTCACTCCATCCCTGCCATGGGCAGGGACACCTTCCACTAGCCCAGGGACACCTTTCACTAGCCCACGTTGCTCCAACCTGGCCTTGGACACTTCCAGGGATCCAGGGGCAGCCACAGCTTCTCTGCCCAACCTGGGACAGGGCCTCCAAACCCTCCCAGCCAGGAATTCCTTCCCAATATCCCACCCATATCTCCCCTTTTCCAATGTGAAGCCATTTCCCCTCGTCCTGTCCCTCCATCCCTTGTCCCTAGTCCCTCTCCAGCCTTATTTTAGGCCACCTTTAGATATTATTTACAGTAATAATGATAATACAATGATGGGGAAGTTGGAATTCTGTGGCTTTATTGGAATGTGAGTTGCTTTCCACCCTCTCCTACTACTTTTATCCTGTTTGGAGCTGGTGGGATGCACTGAAATGCTCCAGAACTCCTTTTACACAAACCCCACAGCTCAGGCCCATCCCTGGGTTGTCCCACACACTGTTTGTTTATGGAAAACGGATTCCAAGACCTGTTGTGCTTCTGTTTTGCTGGAAAAAAGGGCCTCAGTCACCAGAAGCTGAATAATAGAAGAGCTCCACCCCTCTGGAGAGCCAGCTGGGAGAGGCCAGAATCCTGGGATGGGCTGGCAGAGCTGCCTGGTGGGGAGCCAAGCATTTTAGCAGAGGGTGGGATGTGCCCTTGGGAATCTCCATCCCTCTGGTTTCTGGCTGGAGATGGATGTGGAGTGGCTGTGCAGATGTTTGCAGGGAAGTGTTTGCCCCATGGAGCTGGGAGGGATGTGCTGATCCTGCTCCTGCAGGAAAAGGGACTGGATGGGCCTTTCCTGGAGAAGGGATGTGCTGATCCTGCTCCTGCAGGAAAAGGAGCTGGTACCTTCTTTTCTGGGGAAGGGATGAGCTGATCCTTTAGGAGAAGGAGCTGGATGTGTGTTTCCTGGGAAGGGATGTGCTGATCCTGATCCTGCAGGAGAAGGAACTGGTGCCTTTGCAGGGGAAGGGATGTGCTGATCCTGCAGGAAAAGGGCTGGATTTGCCTTTGCAGGGGAAGGGATGTGCTGATCCTGCAGGAGAAGGGGTGGCTGGGACCTTTCCTGAGGAAGGGATGTGCTGATCCTGATCCTGCAGGAGAAGGAACTGGTGCCTTTCCAGGGGAAGGGATGTGCTGATCCTGCAGGAAAAGGGGTGGCTGGGGCCTTTTCTGGGTTTCCTGGGGAAGGGATGTGGTGATCATGCAGGAGAAGGAGCTGGATTTGCCTTTCCTGAGGAAGGGATGTGTTGATCCTTCAGGAGAAGGGGCTGGATGTGCTTTTCCAGGGGAAGGGATGTGCTGATCCTGCAGGAGAAGGGGTGGCTGGGACCTTTCCTGAGGAAGGGATGTGTTGATCCTGATCCTGCAGGAGAAGGGGCTGGTGGTGTTTTCCTCAGGAAGGGATGTGCTGATCCTGATCCTGCAGGAAAAGGGGCTGGTGGTGCCTTTCCTAGGAAGGGATGTGCTGATCCTGCAGGAGAAGGGCTGGATTTGCCTTTGCAGGGGAAGGGATGTGCTGATCCTGCAGGAGAAGGAGCTGGATGGGTCTTTCCTGGGAAGGGATGTGCTGATCCTGATCCTGCAGGAGAAGGGGCTGGTGGTCCTTTTCCTGGGGCAAGGATGTGCTGATCCTGATCCTGCAGGAGAAGGGATGGCTGGGGCCTTTCCTGAGTTTCCTGGGGAAGGGATGTACTGGAGCCTTTCCTGTCTTTCCTGTCTCCTCCTCTCCTCCCGGGTTTTAGGAAGACACTGCTTGCAAGCTGTTAGTTTTTGGAGTGGCAGGGACACTGCTGGCAGTGCAAGCAGCAGTGCTGCCATTCCCAAGGGATCCTGGGGGGATCCAAAGTCACTGTGAGAGCTGTTTCAGGCTCTTCTGGCTGAAGGAGAAATTCTGATTCCCTCCTGTCACTCTAAAAGTCAGAGTTTGTTGCCATCCAGGGGGGAGAAAGGGACCTTTAGTTCTTTGAGGCCAAGCAGCTGCCAAAATATCCTTCTTGGAGAGCAGGTTGAGCCCTCCCTGGTGTCCTTGAGGGTTTGGAAGGAGGCAGGAGGAGCTGCCAGATCGGATCAGATCCAGCCCCAGATCCCTTCTCCAGCACAGGGAAGAGAAAGTGGGAACAGCTTCCCAAAATCAGCCAAAGGTGCCTCCGGGCCAGAGCAGGAGGAAGATCAAAGCAACCCAAGGGTTGTCCCATGAGCCACAGAGACACTCCAGCTCCTGGCTGGGAAAGCACCACCCAGGACTGTCAATCCTGGCAGCACCTTCACCTTCCCTGCAGGGGCAGAGGTGTCTTTTTGTGTTTAATTCCTCTGGACAGGTTTCCTCCTGGCCCTTCCTGACCCCTGTCGTGGCATCCTCGATGTTCAGGAGCTTTTTGCAGCTCAGCTGGAGGATAAGAATCACCTCCCTTGGCTGGTTTTGTGTCTCCCAGGGGGTTTATCCTCTATGTCAGGACGGGAAATGCTGTTGGATCATCAGGAGTTTGATCCTTGTGGACATTTGTGGGATCTGGATCTACAGGGATCTACATGGACCTACAATTTGGATCTTGGATGACCAATTTTCCTGGTCAGTGGGAGATATTCCTTGTATTCCTTGGTCTGAGCAAACTTCTAATCCCAGAATCACAGATGGTTTGGGTTGGAAAACACCCTAAAGCTCATCCAGTTCCAGCCTCCTGCCATGGGCAGGGACACCTTCCACTACACCAGGTTTTTCCAAGCCCCAAAACAACTCCCAACACTTTTCAGCTCCCTCAAAAGAAGAATCCCATCCATGAGGAGAGAACCCAAAAATCTCACACAAAAAATGGCTTCGGGCCGAAACAAAGAGTCCCCCACGTGCTCTGAGCCTGGTGACCAGAGCAGGTGAGCTCAGGAGATGTTGGCTTTGCCCAGCTAAAGCCTGTCCAGTGGCCCAACAGGGACATCCCTGCCTGCAGCACCCCTGGGACAGGCTACAGGTGACCTGTGCAGTGGAATCCCCAGCTGGGAAGAGAAGGGAGGAAGAGAGTTGCAAAGCTCATGGAATATGGGATGAAGGTCCTCTAGCTTTGGATGTGGGCTCTCTGCTCCTCTTCCAGGCATTTGGCTCCACAAAACTTGTAGCCAACCCCCAGAATTTCACTGGGCTCCTCCTGGTTTTTTAGTGCCAGCTGCAAATTGGGGTCTGGGGAGAGAAGACACCTCTGGGATTGTCCCATGTCAGGCAGGGACAAGGTCACCCCTCCACCTTCTGTGTGGCACTTGGGGTGAGCCCTCGGCTCTGGGAGCTCAGGATGCTCTGTTTCCAAGCACCCTGGGCATCCTTGAAGTCCTAAAATACTCCTCAAAGGGAGGATTTTGTGCCCACCAGGCTCCCCACTGGCACGGCTGCCTTTGATTCCCGTTGCTCCTGGCCTCATTCCCTGTGTGACAACGAATTCCAGGGCTGTGACAGGGACTCCTGCTCAGAGGCTTTGAACTGACCTGGCCTGACATGAGCAGGTTGCTGAAAAGCAGGGCAGGGAGTTGGAAGGGAGTTGGAAGGGTGAACCCTGCCAGTGTCACCCAGCAGCTTCTCTCCTCTCCCTCTCCCTCTCCCTCTCCCTCTCCCTCTGCCTCTCCCTCTCCCTCTCCCTCTCCCTCTCCCTCTCCCTCTCCCTCTCCTCCCGTCCCCTCCCTCCTCATTTATTAATTATTAATATATTCAATTTATTTATTTTTATATTTATTTATTAATTAATTTGTATTTATTATATTTATTAATCTATTAATTTTTATGCACTCACAGGAGAAGTTGGCCTTTGGTTTGCTGACCTGGAGGGTCCTGAGCTACCAGAACATGGAGCTGCTTCATGGAAGGAAGACTGAGACCCAAAGGAGAGGATCTCGACCCTGCAGAGGGTCCATTCCCTCCCAAATTTCCTCCAAATACATCCTCGCTCTCCCCATCTGCAGGTTTGTGCTTCCCCACTCCCCAGATATCCAGTTATGACCAAATTTTGGGACCTCAGGTCTGGTGAACATTTCCATCCCATGGGAATGATAAAAAGTGGGTTCCTGCTTCCCAAAAAAACCTCTTGGACACGATCCTCCACAAAAATAGCCCCCAGAGCCTCTGTGAAAACAAACACTGATTTCACCAGACAACTGCACTCAAAAAAAAAAAAGAAACAGCAAAATTTGTGATGCTGGAGAAAAAAAAAAAAACAACAAACAACAAAACAACCAACATTTTAAAGCACCCCCCCCAGAGTTAAAAAAAACCCTCCAGATGAGATTTCCAACCTTTTGTTTTTTTTTTTTTTTCTCCCTCCCTTCCTCTTAATAAAACTCAGCCAATTTACGAAATATTATTAAGGCAGATAAAAAGTGCTGGCTCAGGCACAGCTTTTCAGCCCCGGCATTCCCAGCTCCTTGTCGCTTCGGTTTGCTCCAGCTGCCACGGGGACAAACGAGCTGACAGCTTCAGAATTAGCAGCTCTGCCACCTTCTCTTTGCTGCAAGCACTGAAAGCTTTTTTTTTTCTTTTTCTTTTTTTTTTGGAGAGAAACATAAAAAAAAAGGTGATTTTTTTTTTTACATAGTTCACGTTTCAAAATTAAAAGACCGCCTCGAAAACAGGGAAGTTCACCAGTGGGGTTTAAGAGCAAGGTGGATACACCCTCAGCAATTAAGAAACTGTTGAGATTTTTAACTTTTATTGCCTTAACTCCCAGAGGATTTTCCCCCAAACTCTCAGGGGGAGCAGCTGTAACATTTAGGAGCCATTAAGTTTAGCTTAGCTTGGAGAAAACCAGCCCAGGAGGGAGAAAGGACTTGTTTTCAGCAGCTCAGCACTCGGCATCACAACTTCTCAGCTTGGAAAGGGTCTGGAGCTCCAGCCCAGCCCTGGTAGCATTGGAAAAAGGGCAGAAAGAGGGAAAAATTCGTCCCAGCTTGGCTGTTTTCACATAAAATCATTCTGAAGGCTGGATTAAGGCGAGGTTTTAGGAGGAGGATCACACTGAACCTGTGGGGACCCCCGGGGTCTGTGCCCTTCCCAGGGTCTGTGTCCCCTTCCTGGGGCTCTCTGTCCCTGTCCCAGGCATGTGTGTCCCCTTCCCTGGGTCTATGTCCCCTTCCCAGGGTTTATAACCCTTTTCCCAAGGGTCTGTGTCCCCATCCCAGGGGTCTGTGTCGCTGTTCCAGGGCTCTGTGTCGCCTTCCCAGGGTCTGTGTCCCCTTCCCTGGGTGTCTGTGCCCTTCCCAGGGTCTGTGTCCCCTTCCTGGGGGTCTCTGTCCCTGTCCTAGGCATGTGTGTCCCCTTCCCTGGGTCTATGTCCCCTTCCCTGGGTTTATAACCCTTTTCCCAAGGGTCTGTGTCCCCATCCCAGGGGTCTGTGTCGCTGTCCCAGGGGTCTGTGTCCCCTTCCTTGGGGGTCTGGGCCCTTCCCTGGGGGTCTGTGCCCCCTTCCCTGGGGGTCTGTGCCCTTCCCTGGGGGTCTGTGCCCTTCCCAGGGTCTGTGTCCCCTTCCTGAGGTCTATATCCCTGTCCCAGGGATCTGTGTCCCCAGTTTTTCTTACATCCAAAATTTGGAATCCAACAGCCCAGGACAAGCCTGGAGTCACTCAGTTTATTTACACTCCCTCCTTGGTTTCCTGCAGGCTGAGGTGGGTCCTGGTTGGAACATCCTGGCGTTTCTCCAAGGGGTTTTGCACTTTTTGGATGGGACAAAGTGCTCCAAACAGAGAGAGGGAGATGCTCCAAGTGTCACACCAGGCTTTAGTCAGAACCCTGAGCTTTTCCTCAGCTTCAACACATCCCAGGGAGTCACTCTGGGAACAGACAGAAGGGAAATCCAACAGCAGCAAACTGGGAACACGTGGGAATGTTGTGATCCAGCTCCTGGGCTGAACATGGAGAAACTCAGAGATGTGGCTGTGAAATCAAACAAAGCTTGGCCTGGCAGAAGGTCCTGACTGTCCTGGCAGGGTGTCCTGAATATTCCTGTGCACTGAGCTCATGGGATGTGAGCAGTGTCATTTTTCCCCTGATGACACAGGAATTCTCAGTCTTCCAGCCAAGGCACAGCATCACCTGCTCATCTTGTTTATTGTGGTTTTTTCCCCCTCATGAGTTGTTCTCATTCCATCCAGGAATTCTCCAAACAAACCGAAGCACCAAGAGCTCTGGGAAGCAAATGAACTGTGCAGGGGAGGATAAAAAGGGCCTGACTGAGTGAAGGTGTTTTATTTAATAACAGACAGCATTGACTCTCTTAGAGCCACGTGTATGTTTGAGGGAGGAGGGTCAATGTTATATAAAGGGCAGAGAAAATGTTTCCAGCTTGATATTCAGCAGAGATCCTGAATTTAGTTCAGCTGGAAGAGCCTGGGCTGTGTTATGGAGAGAAATGGGATTTGTTCATCAAACTTTGCTGTCTTCCATGATCTTCTGGTTGGTCGGTTCTGGGGTTCAAAAATATTTGCAGCTGGGTTGGTTCCATTGCTCTGATTGGAAAACAGGGGGGAAATGGGAGAAGTCTGGTGGCATTTGGGCTGTGTTCCGTGTCTGGCTGTGCCAGAGGTTTTTCCTGACTGCACCCCCCAAATTAGAGCACCCAACCACTCCCCCCTTGTCTGCTGTGCCGTGGCTTCCGTCTTGCTCCTAAAATTTGCTCCAAAATTTGCTTTTTGCTCCTAAAATTATCCCTTTGACCCCAGTTCTGTGCTGCCAAAGCAAATATTTTGTCGGTAGCAGACATTTTTTTGGCAGTGACGGATTCCCAAGGAGTCATCAAACTGATTTATTGACGAGAAATGGGCTCTCACGGTGCTGCCAGGTCAGCCCACGAGAATTCCTGCTGCAGTCAGTCACATCCCACTTCGTGTCCATGTTATCCCAGGGATGCCACATCCAGAGAGCTGCACTGGGAGGTGCAGAATTCCCCCCAGGTGAGTTGCAGCAGGGATATAACCCTGGATTGCACAAATCCAGCACTTTCTGCCTTAAAATCACTCCAAATTCCGGGCTGTTGTCTCCAGTGGGTCCCAGGCTGTGGGATCTGCATCTGCTCCGTTCCCCAGCTTGCAGGAAGAAATGGATTCTTTGCCTGTGTTGGTTTTGCTGTGTTTATCCCAGATACTTGAGGATGTTGGGAATGCTTCCCTGCTTTCTGGCCCAGCCAGGGAGAGGAAGAGCTGGACAGTCTCTCCTGATGTGGGAGCTGGTGGGTTCTGGCCCAGGAGGGGAGGGAGAGCTCAGCAAAGCTCCAGTTCCTGTATCCCAATGTTCCAAGGCTGGTCAGAGGATCAGGGAATCAGGGAATGTGGGCTCAGGTGCCCTGGGTGGGAAGGGCAGAAGTTCAGCACAACCCTGGGAGCTCTGGGTTTGTCTGCCCAGGGCGGTGCAGGAGGAAGAAGATATGGATGCCACAGCTTTCCACATCCGGGAATTTCCTTATATCCACTGGAACAGCTCAGCCTGCCCTTCCTTTTCCACATCTCATGAGGGGAATAAACCATAATAAACAAGATGAGCAGGTGATGCTGTGCCTTGGCTGGAAGACTGAGAATTCCTGTGTCATCCCAAGGCAGACAACCAGCCCTGAGCACTGTCAGCCCAATATCCAAAAGGTGGCAACAGAGTCAATGGAGCATGAAAGCCTCTGGATATGTCACTGGTGAATTCAACCCTTCTGAGAGCCTGTGCTCTCCAGCAGAAAAGCTGGAAAAAATGCCCCTTCCATGGCAGTGTTCCCTCAGGAGCACAGGGAACAGCTCTGGAGTTCCTAAAAGCGGAACCGTTTGGAACCGACAGGAAGGTGCTGCCTGGAGAAACTTTGATCCTCATAATCGTGGAATCACGGAATCACTGAGGTTGGAAAAGCCTTCTAGGATCAGCTCCAACCATTCCCCAGCGCTGCCAAGGCCACCACTGACCCGTGTCCCCAAGTGCCACATCCACAGGGATTTGAAATCCCTCCAGGGATGGGGACTCCATCCCTGCCCTGGGCAGCCGTGCCAGGGCTGGACAACCCTTTCCATGGAGAAATTTTCCCTAATATTCAGTCTCAACCTTAGGGGCATTGAAAATCTGGGGACTCTCTGGGCAATGGCTGTTGACTGTCCTGTAGACAAAGGAATCACAGAATTCCAGAATGGTTGGGTTGGAAAGGGCCTTAAAGATCATCTGGTTTCAACCATCCCTTGCCATAGGCAGGGACACCTTCCCCTATCCCAGGTTGCTCCAACCTGGCCTTGGACACTTCCAGGGATCCAGGGGCATCCACAGCTTCTCTGCCCAACCTGGGACATGGCCTCCCCACCCTCCCTGCCAGGAATTCCTTCCCAATATCCCATCTATCCCTGCCCTCTGGCAGTTTGAAGCCATTCTCCCTTGTCCTGTCCCTCCATCCCTTGTCCAAAGTCTCTCTCCATCTTTCCTGTAGCCCCTTCAGGCACTGGAAGGTCACTCCAAAGCTTTCTCTTCTCCAGGCTGAGCAATCCCAGTCCTCCCAGCCGAGCTGCTCCATCCCTCAGATCCTCTCGGAGCCTCCTCTGGTTTCTCCCCCAGGTGGATGTCGAGCTCTGCTCCCCACCCACCTCCTGCAGCCTCACCAGCCCTTCCTGGAGATCAGGACCACGTGAAGGTGATGACCTTGGATGGACAATTCCCCACCTGGCAGATATCCCCGACCAGGTTTGTCTTGTCCACCACCAACCCAAGGAGCTCCGTGTCGGGGCTGGGACGATGGGCAGTGCCATCCCATGCCAGGGGGAGAACTCTTCCCCCCAGCAAGACTTTTATCCCTGTGGGCCAGGCTGGCAGGTTGGATTATGAACTGATTAGAACTCCCTGGGAATCAGCACACCAACATATCCCTGGTTGATTCCCTAAATCCCTGATAAATAACCTCCCTCACCCTCCCTCCCTCCTCCGAAGGCAGCTGTCCAAGCAAACCACATCCCTTCCCATTTATCACCATCCAAGGGAAAGCAAGGAGGGGGGAAAAACCCGACCCTCTGTGCTGAGAGGGGGCATTAAAACGTTTCCAAGCCTCTTGAAGTTCATTTGCACAGCTGGAGCCGGCCCGGGGCTCTCCGGAGATCCGGAGATCCGGAGCGAGCTGAGGGAGAGGACACGGGACACCCCATCCCTGCTCCCTGTTTTCTGAGGGTGTCAGAGCAGCATCTCCACATTTATCTGGGATAAATGTGGCCCTGCATGTCACAGGATGCAGTTCTGCTCCCTGCTCCAGGCAGGGGGATCAATAATCCCGAGGGATAATCCGTGCTGGACCTGGGCAGTCGTTGGAAGAGGAAAGCCAAGAGCATCCCGTGCTCCGGGGGTGGTGCTTCCTTCTGGGAGGGGGAAGGTTTGGGAAAGGAAGGGAAGGGGAGGGAAGGAGAGGGGAGGGGAAGGGAGGTTTGGGAAGGGAAGGTTTGAGAAAGTTTGGGAAAGTTTAGGAAGGGAAGGTTGGGAAGGGAAGGTTTGGGAAGGTTTGGGAAGGGAAGGTTTGGGAAGGTTGGGGAAGGGGAAGAGGAAGGGAAAAGGGAAGGGGAAGGGGAAGGGAAGGTTCCTCTGTCCCCAAAGAATAGCAGAGATCCCAAGGCAATTCCAGCCCTTCCAGACGCAGGTTGGGATTGGGGATGGGCAGGTTTACCCTGGAATTGGGATGGAATTGGAAGGCACTGGTCCCATCAGGTCTCCAGGGACGTGGTGCCACCACCCCAAGCTCCAGTTCTCCGGGTGAGCCCTTTGCTCTCTGCACCAGATTCCCTGCAGGAAAAAGGCACAAATCCATCTGCCCTTTCCTTGGATCAGCAGCAGGATGTGCAGGGAATAAAAACCCCTGGGGAAACCCCGAGGACAGGCCCACGTGCCACCCCCTTGATTAGCAGGAAGGACAACAGGGGGAGGATGGAGGGGAAGCCCGTGGAGGGAAGAAAATCAAAATTCAGGCCAGCCCTGCCTTTTAATTTGATGATTTCAGGGCCGTTCACAAATTTGCATATTTAATTAAATGCCACGGGCTCCCTGTTCCTTATTCCACTTCACAAGGCTCGAGTTCTCTTTCCTTGTGTGCAAGGCCAGATAAGGCTCCCCTGACATTCAGGGAAGCAGCAGGAGCACATTCCAGGGTTTTTAATGCCCTGTGGTCTTCCTCTCTCTCCACCCCTGCTTCTTTTTCTGAGCAAGCTTGGAAATAAAGAAGAAGGAAGTTTCCTTGGGATTGTCTCCCTTCTCTCTGCCAAAGGGGCCTTGGAAGGCTTGGATAAGGAAAGGAGGAAGAAAAGGAGGAATGAGGAGGGTGAGAGCACTACAAGGAAGGAAAAGGGGAGATCAAACAGATAAATAAAGGAAAAGGGGAGATAAATAAATGAAAGAAAAGGGGAGATCAAACAAGTAAAGGAAAAGGGGAGATAAAACAAATAAATAAAGGAAAAGGGGAAATCAAACAAATAAATGAAGGAAAAGGGGAGATCAAACAAACAAATGAAGGAAAAGGGGAAATCAAACAAATAAATAAAAGGGGAAATAAAACAAATAAATAAATGAAAAAGGGAGATCAAACAAATAAATAAAGTCAAAGGAAGGGAGTCCAAAGGGCAAATGAAATTTGTCCTCCCAGGCTGCTTTTAGAGCTCAGTTTGCTGCTTGAACCTCCCTCCTGGCAAAGGAGATCCCAGGAGGAAAATCCCCTCTTCCCAAAGATCAGTTATGCCACTTTAAAGGATAATCAGCTGGAGAGATCCGTGTGTGGGGCTGCAGGATGGAAATGGGATGGGAGGGGCTCCTTCCACCTGCAGCTCCCAGAGTTTCCCCTCAGGGAATTCGGGGCTCCATCCCAGAGGAATGGGATTTGCTGCACTGAAGGGTTTTGGGAAGGGGAGGAAAGGGGAATGGGAAAGAAAAAGGGAAAGGAAGGGAAGGGAAGGGAAAAGGGAAGGTTTGGGAAAGGAAGAGAAGGTTTGAGAAAAGAAGGGAAGGCAAGGTTTGGGAAGGGAAAGGGAAGGAAGGGAAGGTTTGGGAGGGGATATTGGGAAGGAATTCCTGGCTGGGAGGTTGGTGAGCCCTGTCCCAGGTTGGGCAGAGAAGCTGTGGCTGCCCCTGGATCCCTGGAAGTGTCCAAGGGCAGGTTGGAGCAACCTGGGCTGGTGGAAGGTGTCCCAGGGGGCTGGAATGAGATGGTCTCTAAGGTGCCTTCCATCCCAAACCATTCCCTGATTTTAAACCACACCACCAGGCTCCTCTTTGCTCTTTGCAGAGCCCGGAGATGGAGGTCACTGGGACAGGGACTCAAACCAGGAGCACGGAAATGCTCCCAAATTCATGGACCCAATAAAATTCGGGAGGGGGCAGGTCCGACAGCAAAGCTCTTGCAGATCTGCTTTCAGGAATTGGGATCATCCTTCTCACCATCAAGTGACACGAAGACACACCAGCCAGGCTGGAAAATAGGATGCAGGGATGACTTTGTTCATCCCGTGGCACATGGATCCCACACAGACTCCAGTGCAGGAAACTCTTGGAGGGCTGGGTAAGGAGCTGAGGCCTTAAATCAATGAATGATTGGAGAAGGTGATGGGAAAACTTTGCTGGGAACAACTCTGTTCCAAAGGAACGCCGTCCACTTGGGAAAGCAGAGTGTGATGGTTTGTGGGATGCAGCCCAAACCAGCTGGAATCTTCAGCACTGGAGGCCAAGCCCTGCTGGAAATGGAGGGGAGGAAGCTCTGAGGTGCTCAGGGGTCACCAAAGAGGGGTTGGGTGCCTGTCACACGTGCCAGACCCCTCTTTTATCCCAGACAATCCCTCTGGATCGCAGCAGGAGGTCGGACCAAGCCCCACGTGGTCACCCAAGAAGGACCCTTGGAGAATTCAGCCTTTCTGTTCATTTTTCTGGTTTATTTGTTTTCAAAGTCCATCTCCTGAACTTCTCACTGGCCAACAAAGCCAGAGGGTCACGGGTACCTGGGGGCTCTGGGCAGGCCTGGGTTTGGGTTTGAAGGTCCAGACTATCCCAATCAGGAAGTGTAGTGAGTCCTTAAAGTCATCCCAGTTTGGAGGCAGAAACTGGAATAGTTTATTTGGACTCACAAGTTCATATTTAAAGGCTTCAGGGTTTACATATTTAACAGGGGGTTTACACATTCATGGTATTAAAATTGGGGGGGGTTCACAAGGATGAGGTAAGAGGAAAGCCCAGGTTAACACATTTTTGGGGTCTTAGGAATTACCTCATGGGAAAAACCTTATTTTGTCTTGGGGGATTTATAGGGGGGATTAGGTATTGGATATACATATGAAAAAGGGGGAACACCATGGGTTTTATGCAGAGGTTTGATGAGATTAGGATGTGGATTCTCGGGCAGGACAGGTGATAACATCATGCAAGGAGTCTCTTCCATTCTGCTGGAGAAGGCAGGAAGAGTCCACAGAGATGAGGGCAGTGAAAAGGGTTTTTTCCC